>NW_026736183.1:0-80728 GCF_949786415.1 Peromyscus eremicus | reverse complement strand
AGAATGAGTGTGCCCACTTGGAGGTGTGCACACTGAACTGTTAGAATGAGTGTGTCCACATGGAGGTGTGCACACTGAACTGTTAGAATGAGTGTGTCCCTGTGGAGGTGTGAACACTGAATTGTTAGAATGAGTGTGCCCACATGGAGTTGTGCACACTGATCTGTTAGAATGAGTGTGCCCACATGGAGGTGTGCACTCTGAACTGTTAGTATGAGTGTGTCCACGTGGAGGTGTGCACACTGAACTGTTAGAATGAGTGTGCCCACATGGTGTTTTGCACACTGAAACTGTTAGAATGACAGTTTCCACATGGAGGTGTGCACACTGAACTGTTAGAATGAGTGTGTACAACCATGAAGGTGTGCACACTGAACTGTTAGAATGAGTGTGTCCACATGCAGGTGTGCACACTGAACTGTTAGAATGAGTGTTGTCCACATGGACGTGTGCACACTGAACTGTTAGAATGAGTGTGTCCCTGTGGAGGTGTGCACACTGAACTGTTAGAATGATTGTGTCCACATGCAGGTGTGCACACTGAACGGTTAGAATGAGTTTGTCCCTGTGGAGGTGTGCACAGTGAACTGTTAGAATGATTATGTCCACATGGAGGTGTGCCCACTGAACTGTTAGAATGAGGTGTGTACCTGTGGAGGTGTGCAAACTGAACTGTTAGAATGTGTCCACATGGAGGTGTGCACACTGAACTGTTAGTATGATTGTGTCCACATGGAGGTGTGCACACTGAACTGTTAACATGAGTGTGTACCTGTGGAGGTGTGCACACTGAACTGTTAGAATGAGTGTGCCCACATGGAGGTGTGCACACTGAACTGTTAGAATGAGTGTGCCCAAATGGAGGTGTGCACACTGAACTGTTAGAATGAGTGTGTCCACATGGAGGTGTGCACACTGAACTGTTAGAATGAGTGTGCCCACATGGAGTTTTGCACACTGAACTGTTAGAATGACAGTGTCCCTGTGGAGGTGTGCACACTGAACTGTTAGAATGATTATGTCCACATGGAGGTGTGCACACTGAACTGTTAGAATGAGTGTATCCCTGTAGAGGTGTTCACACTGAGCTGTTAGAATGAGTGTGTCCACATGGAGTTGTGCACACTGAACTGTTAGAATGACTGTGCCCACATGGAGGTGTGCACACTGAACTGTTAGAATGAGTGTGTCCCTGTGGAGGTGTGCACACTGAACTGTTAGAATGAGTGTGTTCACATGGAGGTGTGCACACTGAACTGTTAGAATGTGTGTGTCCATATGGAGGTTTGCACACTGAACTGTTATAATGAGTGTGCCCACATGGAGGTGTGCACACTGAAATGTTAGAATGAGTGTGTCCACATGGAGGTGTACACAGGGAACTGTTGGAATGAGTGTGCACACATGGAGGTGTGCACACTGAACTGTTAGAATGAGTGTGTCCACATGGAGGTGTGCACACTGAACTGTTAGGATGACTGTGTCCACATGGAGGTGTGCACTCTGAACTGTTAGAATGAGTGTGCCCACATGGAGGTGTGCACACTGAACTGTTAGAATGAGTGTGTCCACATGGAGGTGTGCACACTGAACTGTTAGAATGAGTGTGCCCACATGGAGTTGTGCACCCTGAACTGTTAGAATGACTGGGTCCACATGGAGATGTGCACACTGAACTGTTACAATGAGTGTGCCCACATGGAGGTGTGCACACTGAACTGTTAGAATGACTGTGTCCACATGGAGGTGTGAACACTGAACTGTTAGAATGAGTGTGCCCACATGTTGTTGTGTACACTGAACTGTTAGAATGATTGTGTCCCACATGGAGGTGTGCACACTGAACTGTTAGAGTGACTGTGTCCCCATGGAGGTGTGCACCCTGAACTGTTAGAATGAGTGTATCCCTGTGGAGGTGTGCACACTGAACTGTTCGAATGAGTGTGTCCACATGGAGGTGTGCACAATGAACTGTTAGAATGAGTGTGTCCACATGGAGGTGTGCACACTGAACTGTTAGAATGAGTGTGTCCACATGGAGGTGTGCACACTGAACTATTAGAATGAGTGTGTCCCTGTGGAGGTGTGAACACTGAATTGTTAGAATGAGTGTGCCCACATGGAGTTGTGCACAATGATCTGTTAGAATGAGTGTGTCCACATGGAGGTGTGCACACTGAACTGTTAGAATGAGTGTGCCCACATGGAGTTTTGCACACTGAATTGTTAGAATGAGTGTGTCCCACATGGAGGTGTGCACACTGAACTGTTAGAATGAGTGTGCCCACATGGAGTTTTGAACACTGAACTGTTAGAATGACTGTGTCCACATGGAGGTTTGCACACTGAACTGTTAGAATGACTGTGCCCACATGGAGGTGTGCACACTGAACTGTTAGAATGAGTGTGTCCCTGTGGGAGGTGTGCACACTGAACTGATAGAATGAGTGTGTTCACATGGAGGTGTGCACACTGAACTGTTAGAATGTGTGTGTCCATATGGAGGTTTGCACACTGAACTGTTATAATGAGTGTGCCCACATGGAGGTGGTGCACTCTGAACTGTTAGTATGAGTGTGTCCACGTGGAGGTGTGCACACTGAACTGTTAGAATGAGTGTGCCCACATGGTGTTTTGCACACTGAACTGTTAGAATGACAGTTTCCACATGGAGGTGTGCACACTGAACTGTTAGAATGAGTGTGTACACATGAAGGTGTGCACACTGAACTGTTAGAATGAGTGTGTCCACATGCAGGTGTGCACACTGAACTGTTAGAATGAGTGTGTCCACATGGACGTGTGCACACTGAACTGTTAGAATGAGTGTGTCCCCTGTGGAGGTGTGCACACCTGAACTGTTAGAATGATTGTGTCCACATGCAGGTGTGCACACTGAACGGTTAGAATGAGTTTGTCCCTGTGGAGGTGTGCACAGTGAACTGTTAGAATGATTATGTCCACATGGAGGTGTGCCACTGAACTGTTAGAATGAGTGTGTACCTGTGGAGGTGTGCAAACTGAACTGTTAGAATGTGTCCACATGGAGGTGTGCACACTGAACTGTTAGTATGATTGTGTCCACATGGAGGTGTGCACACTGAACTGTTAACATGAGTGTGTACCTGTGGAGGTGTGCACACTGAACTGTTAGAATGAGTGTGCCCACATGGAGGTGTGCACACTGAACTGTTAGAATGAGTGTGCCCAAATGGAGGTGTGCACACTGAACTGTTAGAATGAGTGTGTCCACATGGAGGTGTGCACACTGAACTGTTAGAATGAGTGTGCCCACATGGAGTTTTGCACACTGAACTGTTAGAATGACAGTGTCCCTGTGGAGGTGTGCACACTGAACTGTTAGAATGATTATGTCCACATGGAGGTGTGCACACTGAACTGTTAGAATGAGTGTATCCCTGTAGAGGTGTTCACACTGAGCTGTTAGAATGAGTGTGTCCACATGGAGTTGTGCACACTGAACTGTTAGAATGACTGTGCCCACATGGAGGTGTGCACACTGAACTGTTAGAATGAGTGTGTCCCTGTGGAGGTGTGCACACTGAACTGTTAGAATGAGTGTGTTCACATGGAGGTGTGCACACTGAACTGTTAGAATGTGTGTGTCCATATGGAGGTTTGCACACTGAACTGTTATAATGAGTGTGCCCACATGGAGGTGTGCACACTGAAATGTTAGAATGGAGTGTGTCCACATGGAGGTGTACACAGGGAACTGTTGGAATGAGTGTGCACACATGGAGGTGTGCACACTGAACTGTTAGAATGAGTGTGTCCACATGGAGGTGTGCACACTGAACTGTTAGGATGACTGTGTCCACATGGAGGTGTGCACTCTGAACTGTTAGAATGAGTGTGCCCCACATGGAGGTGTGCACACTGAACTGTTAGAATGAGTGTGTCCACATGGAGGTGTGCACACTGAACTGTTAGAATGAGTGTGCCCACATGGAGTTGTGCACCCTGAACTGTTAGAATGACTGGGTCCACATGGAGATGTGCACACTGAACTGTTACAATGAGTGTGCCCACATGGAGGTGTGCACACTGAACTGTTAGAATGACTGTGTCCACATGGAGGTGTGAACACTGAACTGTTAGAATGAGTGTGCCCACATGTTGTTGTGTACACTGAACTGTTAGAATGATTGTGTCCACATGGAGGTGTGCACACTGAACTGTTAGAGTGACTGTGTCCCCATGGAGGTGTGCACCCTGAACTGTTAGAATGAGTGTATCCCTGTGGAGGTGTGCACACTGAACTGTTCGAATGAGTGTGTCCACATGGAGGTGTGCACAATGAACTGTTAGAATGAGTGTGTCCACATGGAGGTGTGCACACTGAACTGTTAGAATGAGTGTGTCCACATGGAGGTGTGCACACTGAACTATTAGAATGAGTGTGTCCCTGTGGAGGTGTGAACACTGAATTGTTAGAATGAGTGTGCCCACATGGAGTTGTGCACAATGATCTGTTAGAATGAGTGTGTCCACATGGAGGTGTGCACACTGAACTGTTAGAATGAGTGTGCCCACATGGAGTTTTGCACACTGAATTGTTAGAATGAGTGTGTCCACATGGAGGTGTGCACACTGAACTGTTAGAATGAGTGTGCCCACATGGAGTTTTGAACACTGAACTGTTAGAATGACTGTGTCCACATGGAGGTTTGCACACTGAACTGTTAGAATGACTGTGCCCACATGGAGGTGTGCACACTGAACTGTTAGAATGAGTGTGTCCCTGTGGAGGTGTGCACACTGAACTGATAGAATGAGTGTGTTCACATGGAGGTGTGCACACTGAACTGTTAGAATGTGTGTGTCCATATGGAGGTTTGCACACTGAACTGTTATAATGAGTGTGCCCACATGGAGGTGTGCACACTGAAATGTTAGAATGAGTGTGTCCACATGGAGGTGTACACACGGAACTGTTGGAATGAGTGTGCACACATGGAGGTGTGCACACTGAACTGTTAGAATGATTGTGTCCACATGGAGGTGTGCACACTGAACTGTTAGAATGAGTGTGTCCACATGGAGGTGTGCACACTGAACTGTTAGAGTGACTGTGTCCCCATGGAGGTGTGCACACTGAACTGTTAGAATGAGTGTGTCCACACGGAGGTGTGCACACTGAACTGTTAGAATGAGTGTGTCCACATGGAGGTGTGTACACTGAACTGTTGGATTGAGTGTGTCCACATGGAGGTGTGCACACTGAACTGTTAGATGACTGTGTCCACATGGAGGTGTGCACACTGAACTGTTAGAATGAGTGTGTCCCTGTGGAAGTGTACACACTGAACTGTTAGAATGAGTGTGTCCACATGGAGGTGTGAACACTGAACTGTTAGAATGAGTGTGTCCACATGGAGGTGTGTATACTGAACTGTTAGATTGAGTGTGTCCACATGGAGGTGTGCACACTGAACTGTTAAAATGAGTGTGTCCACATGGAGGTGTGCACACTGAACTGTTAGAATGAGTGTGTCGTCATGGAGGTATGCACACCGAACTGTTAGAATGAGTGTGTCCACATGCAGGTGTGCACACTGAACTGTTAGATGAGTGTATCCCTGTGGAGGTGTGCACACTGGAACTGTTAGAATGAGTGTGTCCACATGGAGGTGTGCACAATGAACTGTTAGAATGAGTGTGTCCACATGGAGGTGTGCACACTGAACTATTAGAATGAGTGTGTCCCTGTGGAGGTGTGAACACTGAATTGTTAGAATGAGTGTGCCCACATGGAGTTGTGCACACTGATCTGTTAGAATGAGTGTGTCCACATGGAGGTGTGCACACTGATCTGTTAGAATGAGTGTGCCCACATGGAGTTTTGCACACTGAATTGTTAGAAATGACAGTGTCCACATGGAGGTGTGCACACTGAACTGTTAGAATGAGTGTGCCCACATGGAGTTTTGAACACTGAACTGTTAGAATGACTGTGTCCACATGGAGGTTTGCACACTGAACTGTTAGAATGACTGTGCCCACATGGAGGTGTGCACACTGAACTGTTAGAATGAGTGTGTCCCTGTGGAGATGTGCACACTGAACTGTTATAATGAGTGTGCCCACATGGAGGTGTGCACACTGAAATGTTAGAATGAGTGTGTCCACATGGAGGTGTACGCACGGAACTGTTGGAATGAGTGTGCACACATGGAGGTGTGCACACTGAACTGTTAGAATGAGTGTGTCCACATGGAGGTGTGCACACTGAACTGTTAGGATGACTGTGTCCACATGGAGGGTGTGCACTCTGAACTGTTAGAATGAGTGTGCCCACATGGAGGTGTGCACACTGAACTGTTAGAATGAGTGTGTCCACATGGAGGTGTGCACACTGAACTGTTAGAATGAGTGTGCCCACATGGAGTTGTGCACCCTGAACTGTTAGAATGACTGGGTCCACATGGAGATGTGCACACTGAACTGTTAGAATGAGTGTGCGCACATGGAGGTGTGCACACTGAACTGTTAGAATGACTGTGTCCACATGGAGGTGTGAACACTGAACTGTTTAAAATGAGTGTGCCCACATGGTGTTGTGTACACTGAACTGTTTAGAATGATTGTGTCCACATGGAGGTGTGCACACTGAACTGTTAGAGTGACTGTGTCCCCATGGAGGTGTGCACACTGAACTGTTAGAATGAGTGTATCCCTGTGGAGGTGTGCACACTGAACTGTTAGAATGAGTGTGTCCACATGGAGGTGTGCACAATGAACTGTTAGAATGAGTGTGTCCACATGGAGGTGTGCACACTGAACTGTTAGAATGAGTGTGTCCACATGGAGGTGTGCACACTGAACTATTAGAATGAGTGTGTCCCTGTGGAGGTGTGAACACTGAATTGTTAGAATGAGTGTGCCCACCATGGAGTTGTGCACACTGATCTGTTAGAATGAGTGTGTCCACATGGAGGTGTGCACACTGAACTGTTAGAATGAGTGTGCCCACATGGAGTTTTGCACACTGAATTGTTAGAATGGACAGTGTCCACATGGAGGTGTGCACACTGAACTGTTAGAATGAGTGTGCCCCCATGGAGTTATGAACACTGAACTGTTAGAATGACTGTGTCCACATGGAGGTTTGCACACTGAACTGTTAGAATGACTGTGCCCACATGGAGGTGTGCACACTGAACTGTTAGAATGAGTGTGTCCCTGTGGAGGTGTGCACACTGAACTGTTAGAATGAGTGTGTTCACATGGAGGTGTGCACACTGAACTGTTAGAATGTGTGTGTCCATATGGAGTTTGCACACTGAACTGTTATAATGAGTGTGCCCACATGGAGGTGTGCACACTGAAATGTTAGAATGAGTGTGTCCACATGGAGGTGTACACACGGAACTGTTGGAATGAGTGTGCACACATGGAGGTGTGCACACTGAACTGTTAGAATGATTGTGTCCACATGGAGGTGTGCACACTGAACTGTTAGGATGACTGTGTCCACATGGAGGTGTGCACTCTGAACTGTTAGAGTGACTGTGTCCCCATGGAGGTGTGCACACTGAACTGTTAGAATGAGTGTGTCCACATGGAGGTGTGAACACTGAACTGTTAGAATGAGTGTGTCCACATGGAGGTGTGTATACTGAACTGTTAGATTGAGTGTTTCCACATGGAGGTGTGCACACTGAACTGTTAAAATGAGTGTGTCCACATGGAGGTGTTCACACTGAACTGTTAGAATGAGTGTGTCGTCATGGAGGTATGCACACCGAACTGTTAGAATGAGTGTGTCCACATGCAGGTGTGCACACTGAACTGTTAGAATGAGTGTGTCCCTGTGGAGGTGTGCACACTGAACTGTTAGAATGAGTTTGCCCACATGGAGGTGTGCACACTGAACTATTAGAATTAGTGTGTCCATGTGGAGGTGTGAACACTGAAATGTTAGAATGAGTGTGTCCACATGGAGGTGTGCACACCGAAGTGTTAGAATTTGTCCACATGGAGGTGTGCACACTGAACTGTTAGAATGAGTGTGTCCACATGGAGGTGTGCACACTGAACTGTTAGAATGAGTGTGCCCACATGGAGTTGTGCACACTGACCTGTTAGAATGAGTGTGTCCACATGGAGGTGTGCACACTGAACTATTAGAATGAGTGTGTCCCTGTGGAGGTGTGAACACTGAATTGTTAGAATGAGTGTGCCCACATGGAGTTGTGCACACTGATCTGTTAGAATGAGTGTGTCCACATGGAGGTGTGCACACTGAACTGTTAGAATGAGTGTGCCCACATGGAGTTTTGCACACTGAATTGTTAGAATGACAGTGTCCACATGGAGGTGTGCACACTGAACTGTTAGAATGAGTGTGCCCCCATGGAGTTTTGAACACTGAACTGTTAGAATGACTGTGTCCACATGGAGGTTTGCACACTGAACTGTTAGAATGACTGTGCCCACATGGAGGTGTGCACACTGAACTGTTAGAATGAGTGTGTCCCTGTGGAGGTGTGCACACTGAACTGTTAGAATGAGTGTGTTCACATGGAGGTGTGCACACTGAACTGTTAGAATGTGTGTGTCCATATGGAGGTTTGCACACTGAACTGTTATAATGAGTGTGCCCACATGGAGGTGTGCACACTGAAATGTTAGAATGAGTGTGTCCACATGGAGGTGTACACACGGAACTGTTGGAATGAGTGTGCACACATGGAGGTGTGCACACTGAACTGTTAGAATGATTGTGTCCACATGGAGGTGTGCACACTGAACTGTTAGGATGACTGTGTCCACATGGAGGTGTGCACTCTGAACTGTTAGAGTGACTGTGTCCCCATGGAGGTGTGCACACTGAACTGTTAGAATGAGTGTGTCCACATGGAGGTGTGAACACTGAACTGTTAGAATGAGTGTGTCCACATGGAGGTGTGTATACTGAACTGTTAGATTGAGTGTTTCCACATGGAGGTGTGCACACTGAACTGTTAAAATGAGTGTGTCCACATGGAGGTGTTCACACTGAACTGTTAGAATGAGTGTGTCGTCATGGAGGTATGCACACCGAACTGTTAGAATGAGTGTGTCCACATGCAGGTGTGCACACTGAACTGTTAGAATGAGTGTGTCCCTGTGGAGGTGTGCACACTGAACTGTTAGAATGAGTTTGCCCACATGGAGGTGTGCACACTGAACTATTAGAATTAGTGTGTCCATGTGGAGGTGTGAACACTGAAATGTTAGAATGAGTGTGTCCACATGGAGGTGTGCACACCGAAGTGTTAGAATTTGTCCACATGGAGGTGTGCACACTGAACTGTTAGAATGAGTGTGTCCACATGGAGGTGTGCACACTGAACTGTTAGAATGAGTGTGCCCACATGGAGTTGTGCACACTGACCTGTTATAATGAGTGTGCCCACATGGAGGTGTGCACACTGAACTGTTAGAATGAGTGTGTCCCCATGGAGGTGTGCACACTGAACACTTAGAATGACTGTGTCCACATGGAGGTGTGCACTTTGAACTGTTAAAATGAGTGTGTCCACATGGAGGTGTGCACACTGAACTGTTAGAATGAGTGTGTCCACATGGAGGTGTGCACACTGAACTGTTAGAATGAGTGTGTCCCTGTGGAGGTGTGCACACTGAAATGTTAGAATGAGTGTGTCCACATGGAGGTGTGAACACTGAACTGTTAGAATTTGTCCACATGGAGGTGTGCACACTGAACTGTTAGAATGATTGTGTCCACATGGAGGTGTGCACACTGAACTGTTAGAATGAGTGTGCCCACATGGAGGTGTGCACACTGAACTGTTAGAATAAGTGTGTCCACATGGAGGTGTGCACACTGAACTGTTAGAATGAGTGTGCCCACATGGAGGTGTGCACACTGAACTGTTAGAATGAGTGTGCCCACATGGTGTTGTGCACACTGAACTGTTAGAATGACTGTGTCCACATGGAGGTGTGCACACTGAACTGTTAGAATGAGTGTGTCCACATGGAGGTGTGCACACTGAACGGTTAGAATGACTGTGTCCACATGGAGGTGTGCACATTGAACTGTTAGAATGACTGTGCCCACATGGAAGTGTGCACACTGAACTGTTATAATTAGTGTGACCCTGTGGAGTTGTGCACACTGAACTGTTAGAATGAGTGTGTCAACATGGTGGTGTGCACACTGAACTGTTAGAATGAGTGTGCCCACATGGAGGTGTGCACATTGAACTGTTAGAATGACTGTGTCCCTGTGGAGGTGTGCACACTGAAATGTTAGAATGTGTGTGTCCACATGGAGGTGTGCACACTGAACTGTTAGAATGAGTGTGCCCACATGGAGGTGTGCACACTGAACTGTTAGAATGAGTGTGCCCACATGGAGGTGTGCACACTGAACTGTTAGAATGAGTGTGTCCACATGGAGGTGTGCACACTGAACTGTTAGAATGAGTGTGCCCACATGGAGTTGTGTACACTGAACTGTTAGTATGATTGTGTCCACATGGAGGTGTGCACACTGAACTGTTAGATTGAGTGTGTCCACATGGAGGTGTGCACACTGAACTGTTAGAATGAGTGTGTCCACATGGAGGTGTGCACCCTGACCTGTTAGAATGAGTGTGCCCACATGGAGGTGTGCACACTGAACTGTTAGAATGAGTGTGTGCCTGTGGAGGTGTGCACACTGAAATGTTAGAATGAGTGTGTCCACATGGAGGTGTGCACACTGAACTGTTAGAATTTGTCCACATGGAGGTGTGCACACTGAACTGTTAGAATGAGTGTGCCCACATGGAGTTGTGCACACTGAACTGTTAGAATGAGTGTGTCCACATGGAGTTGTGCACACTGAACTGTTAGAATAAGTGTGTCCACATGGAGGTGTGCACACTGAACTATTATAATGAGTGTGTCCACATGGAGGTGTGCACACTGAACTGTTAGAATGAGTGTGCCCACATGGAGTTGTGCACACTGAACTGTTAGAATGACTGTGTCCATATGGAGGTGTGCACACTGAACTGTTAGAATGAGTGTGCCCACATGGAGGTGTTCACACTGAACTGTTAGAATGAGTGTGCCCACATGGAGGTGTGCACACTGAACTGTTAGAATGAGTGTGCCCACATGGAGGTGTGCACACTGAACTGTTAGAATGAGTGTGCCCACATGGTGGTGTGCACACTGAACTGTTAGAATGAGTGTGCCCACATGGAGGTGTGCACACTGAACTGTTAGAATGAGTGTGTCCACATGGAGGTGTGCACACTGAGCTGTTAGAATGAGTGTGCCCACATGGAGTTGTGCACACTGAACTGTTAGAATGACTGTGTCCACATGGAGGTGTGCACACTGAACTGTTAAAATGAGTGTGCCCACATGGAGGTGTGCACACTGAACTGTTAGAATGAGTGTGCCCACATGGAGGTGTGCACACTGAACTGTTAGAATGACTGTGTCCACATGGAGGTGTGAACACTGAACTGTTAGAATGAGTGTGCCCACATGGAGGTGTGTACACTGAACTGTTAGAATGATTGTGTCCACATGGAGGTGTGCACACTGAACTGTTAGAGTGACTGTGTCCACATGGAGGTGTGCACACTGAACTGTTAGAATGAGTGAGTCCCTGTGGAAGTGTACACATTGAACTGTTAGAATGAGTGTGTCCACATGGAGGTGTGCACACTGAACTGTTAGAATGAGTGTGTCCACATGGAGGTGTGCACACTGAACTGTTAGATTGAGTGTGTCCACATGGAGGTGTGCACACTGAACTGTTAAAATGAGTGTGTCCACATGGAGGTGTGCACACTGAACTGTTTGGATGTGTCCACATGGAGGTGTGCACACTGAACTGTTAGAATGAGTGTGCCCACATGGAGTTTTGCACACTGAACTGTTAGAATGACTGTGTCCACATGGAGGTTTGCACACTGAACTGTTAGAATGTGTGTATCCCTGTGGAGGTGTGCACACTGACCTGTTAGGATGAGTGTGTCCACATGGAAGTGTGCACAATGAACTGTTAGAATGTGTGTGTCCACATGGAGCTGTGCACACTGAACTGTTAGAATGAGTGTGTCCACATGGAAGTGTGCACACTGAATTATTAGAATGAGTGTGCCCACATGGAAGTGTGCACCCTGAACTGTTAGAATGAGTGTGTCCCTGTGGAGGTGTGCACACTGAATTGTTAGAATGAGTGTGTAAACTTGGAGGTGTTCACACTGAAGTGTTGGAATTTGACCACACGGAGGTGTGCACACTGAACTGTTAGAATGAGTGTGCCCACATGGAGGTGTGCACACTGAACGGTTAGAATGAGTGTGCCCACATGGAGGTGTGCACACTGAACTGTTAGAATGAGTGTGTCCACATGGAGGTGTGCACACTGAACTGTTAGAATGAGTGTGCCCACATGGAGTTGTGTACACTGAACTGTTAGTATGATTGTGTCCACATGGAGGTGTGCACACTGAACTGTTAGATTGAGTGTGTCCACATGGAGGTGTGCACACTGAACTGTTAGAATGAGTGTGTCCACATGGAGGTGTGCACCCTGACCTGTTAGAATGAGTGTGCCCACATGGAGGTGTGCACACTGAACTGTTAGAATGAGTGTGTGCCTGTGGAGGTGTGCACACTGAAATGTTAGAATGAGTGTGTCCACATGGAGGTGTGCACACTGAACTGTTAGAATTTGTCCACATGGAGGTGTGCACACTGAACTGTTAGAATGAGTGTGCCCACATGGAGTTGTGCACACTGAACTGTTAGAATGAGTGTGTCCACATGGAGTTGTGCACACTGAACTGTTAGAATAAGTGTGTCCACATGGAGGTGTGCACACTGAACTATTATAATGAGTGTGTCCACATGGAGGTGTGCACACTGAACTGTTAGAATGAGTGTGCCCACATGGAGTTGTGCACACTGAACTGTTAGAATGACTGTGTCCATATGGAGGTGTGCACACTGAACTGTTAGAATGAGTGTGCCCACATGGAGGTGTTCACACTGAACTGTTAGAATGAGTGTGCCCACATGGAGGTGTGCACACTGAACTGTTAGAATGAGTGTGCCCACATGGAGGTGTGCACACTGAACTGTTAGAATGAGTGTGCCCACATGGTGGTGTGCACACTGAACTGTTAGAATGAGTGTGCCCACATGGAGGTGTGCACACTGAACTGTTAGAATGAGTGTGTCCACATGGAGGTGTGCACACTGAGCTGTTAGAATGAGTGTGCCCACATGGAGTTGTGCACACTGAACTGTTAGAATGACTGTGTCCACATGGAGGTGTGCACACTGAACTGTTAAAATGAGTGTGCCCACATGGAGGTGTGCACACTGAACTGTTAGAATGAGTGTGCCCACATGGAGGTGTGCACACTGAACTGTTAGAATGACTGTGTCCACATGGAGGTGTGAACACTGAACTGTTAGAATGAGTGTGCCCACATGGAGGTGTGTACACTGAACTGTTAGAATGATTGTGTCCACATGGAGGTGTGCACACTGAACTGTTAGAGTGACTGTGTCCACATGGAGGTGTGCACACTGAACTGTTAGAATGAGTGAGTCCCTGTGGAAGTGTACACATTGAACTGTTAGAATGAGTGTGTCCACATGGAGGTGTGCACACTGAACTGTTAGAATGAGTGTGTCCACATGGAGGTGTGCACACTGAACTGTTAGATTGAGTGTGTCCACATGGAGGTGTGCACACTGAACTGTTAAAATGAGTGTGTCCACATGGAGGTGTGCACACTGAACTGTTTGGATGTGTCCACATGGAGGTGTGCACACTGAACTGTTAGAATGAGTGTGCCCACATGGAGTTTTGCACACTGAACTGTTAGAATGACTGTGTCCACATGGAGGTTTGCACACTGAACTGTTAGAATGTGTGTATCCCTGTGGAGGTGTGCACACTGACCTGTTAGGATGAGTGTGTCCACATGGAAGTGTGCACAATGAACTGTTAGAATGTGTGTGTCCACATGGAGCTGTGCACACTGAACTGTTAGAATGAGTGTGTCCACATGGAAGTGTGCACACTGAATTATTAGAATGAGTGTGCCCACATGGAAGTGTGCACCCTGAACTGTTAGAATGAGTGTGTCCCTGTGGAGGTGTGCACACTGAATTGTTAGAATGAGTGTGTAAACTTGGAGGTGTTCACACTGAAGTGTTGGAATTTGACCACACGGAGGTGTGCACACTGAACTGTTAGAATGAGTGTGTCCACATGGAGGTGTGCACACTGAAATGTTAGAATGAGTGTGCCCACATGGAGGTGTGCACACTAAAATGTTAGAATGACTGTGTCCACATGGAGGTGTGTACATTGAACTGTTAGAATGACTGTGCCCACATGGAGGTGTGCACACTGAACTTTTAGAATGAGTGTGTCCACATGGAGGTGTGCACACTGAACTGTTAGAATGAGTGTGTCCACATGGAGGTGTGCACATTGAACTGTTAGAATGACTGTGCCCACATGGAAGTGTGCACACTGAACTGTTATAATTAGTGTGACCCTGTGGAGTTGTGCACACTGAACTGTTAGAATGAGTGTGTCAACATGGTGGTGTGCACACTGAACTGTTAGAATGAGCGTGCCCACATGGAGGTGTGCACACTGAACTGTTAGAATGACTGTGTCCCTGTGGAGGTGTGCACACTGAAATGTTAGAATGTGTGTGTCCACATGGAGGTGTGCACACTGAACTGTTAGAATGAGTGTGCCCACATGGAGGTGTGCACACTGAACTGTTAGAATGAGTGTGCCCACATGGAGGTGTGCACACTGAACTGTTAGAATGAGTGTGTCCACATGGACGTGTGCACACTGAACTGTTAGAATGAGTGTGCCCACATGGAGTTGTGTACACTGAACTGTTAGTATGATTGTGTCCACATGGAGGTGTGCACACTGAACTGTTAGATTGAGTGTGTCCACATGGAGGTGTGCACACTGAACTGTTAGAATGAGTGTGTCCACATGGAGGTGTGCACCCTGACCTGTTAGAATGAGTGTGCCCACATGGAGGTGTGCACACTGAACTGTTAGAATGAGTGTGTGCCTGTGGAGGTGTGCACACTGAAATGTTAGAATGAGTGTGTCCACATGGAGGTGTGCACACTGAACTGTTAGAATTTGTCCACATGGAGGTGTGCACACTGAACTGTTAGAATGAGTGTGCCCACATGGAGTTGTGCACACTGAACTGTTAGAATGAGTGTGTCCACATGGAGTTGTGCACACTGAACTGTTAGAATAAGTGTGTCCACATGGAGGTGTGCACACTGAACTATTATAATGAGTGTGTCCACATGGAGGTGTGCACACTGAACTGTTAGAATGAGTGTGCCCACATGGAGTTGTGCACACTGAACTGTTAGAATGACTGTGTCCATATGGAGGTGTGCACACTGAACTGTTAGAATGAGTGTGCCCACATGGAGGTGTTCACACTGAACTGTTAGAATGAGTGTGCCCACATGGAGGTGTGCACACTGAACTGTTAGAATGAGTGTGCCCACATGGAGGTGTGCACACTGAACTGTTAGAATGAGTGTGCCCACATGGTGGTGTGCACACTGAACTGTTAGAATGAGTGTGCCCACATGGAGGTGTGCACACTGAACTGTTAGAATGAGTGTGTCCACATGGAGGTGTGCACACTGAGCTGTTAGAATGAGTGTGCCCACATGGAGTTGTGCACACTGAACTGTTAGAATGACTGTGTCCACATGGTGGTGTGCACACTGAACTGTTAAAATGAGTGTGCCCACATGGAGGTGTGCACACTGAACTGTTAGAATGAGTGTGCCCACATGGAGGTGTGCACACTGAACTGTTAGAATGACTGTGTCCACATGGAGGTGTGAACACTGAACTGTTAGAATGAGTGTGCCCACATGGAGGTGTGTACACTGAACTGTTAGAATGATTGTGTCCACATGGAGGTGTGCACACTGAACTGTTAGAGTGACTGTGTCCACATGGAGGTGTGCAGACTGAACTGTTAGAATGAGTGAGTCCCTGTGGAAGTGTACACATTGAACTGTTAGAATGAGTGTGTCCACATGGAGGTGTGCACACTGAACTGTTAGAATGAGTGTGTCCACATGGAGGTGTGCACACTGAACTGTTAGATTGAGTGTGTCCACATGGAGGTGTGCACACTGAACTGTTAAAATGAGTGTGTCCACATGGAGGTGTGCACACTGAACTGTTTGGATGTGTCCACATGGAGGTGTGCACACTGAACTGTTAGAATGAGTGTGCCCACATGGAGTTTTGCACACTGAACTGTTAGAATGACTGTGTCCACATGGAGGTTTGCACACTGAACTGTTAGAATGTGTGTATCCCTGTGGAGGTGTGCACACTGACCTGTTAGGATGAGTGTGTCCACATGGAAGTGTGCACAATGAACTGTTAGAATGTGTGTGTCCACATGGAGCTGTGCACACTGAACTGTTAGAATGAGTGTGTCCACATGGAAGTGTGCACACTGAATTATTAGAATGAGTGTGCCCACATGGAAGTGTGCACCCTGAACTGTTAGAATGAGTGTGTCCCTGTGGAGGTGTGCACACTGAATTGTTAGAATGAGTGTGTAAACTTGGAGGTGTTCACACTGAAGTGTTGGAATTTGACCACACGGAGGTGTGCACACTGACTGTTAGAATGAGTGTGTCCACATGGAGGTGTGCACACTGAAATGTTAGAATGAGTGTGCCCACATGGAGGTGTGCACACTAAAATGTTAGAATGACTGTGTCCACATGGAGGTGTGTACATTGAACTGTTAGAATGACTGTGCCCACATGGAGGTGTGCACACTGAACTGTTAGAATGAGTGTGTCCACATGGAGGTGTGCACACTGAACTGTTAGAATGAGTGTGTCCCTGTGGAGGTGTGCACACTGAGCTGTTAGAATGATTGTGTCCACATGCAGGTGTGCACACAGAACTGTTAGATTGAGTGTGTCCCTGTGGAGGTGTGCACAGTGAACTGTTAGAATGATTGTGTCCATATGGTTGTGTGACCACTGAACTGTTAGAATGAGTGTGTCCCTGTGGAGGTGTGCACACTGAACTGTTACAATGAGTGTGCCCACATGGAGGTGTGCACACTGAACTGTTAGAATGATTGTGTGCACATGGAGGTGTGCACACTGAACTGTTAAAATGAGTGTGCCCACTTGGAGGTGTGCACACTGAACTGTTAGAATGAGTGTGTCCCTGTGGAGGTGTGCACAGTGAACTGTTAGAATGATTATGTCCGCATGGTTGTGTGACCACTGAACTGTTAGAATGAGTGTGTACCTGAGGAGGTGTGCATACTGTACTGTTAGAATGTGTCCACATGGAGGTGTGCACACTGAACTGTTAGAATGATTGTGTGCACATGGAGGTGTGCACACTGAACTGTTAAAATGACTGTGCCCACTTGGAGGTGTGCACACTGAACTCTTAGAATGAGTGTGTCCACATGGAGGTGTGCACACTGAACTGTTAGAATGAGTGTGCCCACATGGAGTTTTGCACACTGAACTGTTAGAATGACAGCGTCCCTGTGGAGGTGAGCACACTGAACTGTTAGAATGATTATGTCCACATGGAGGTGTGCCCACTGAACTGTTAGAATAAGTGTATCCCTGTGGAGGTGTGCACACTGAACTGTTAGAATGAGTGTGTCCACATGGAGGTGTGCACAATGATCTGTTAGAATGAGTGTGTCCACATGGAGGTGTGAACACTGAACTGGTAGAATGAGTGTGTCCACATGGAGGTGTGCACACTGAACTGTTAGAATGAGTGTGTCCCTGTGGAGGTGTGAACACTGAATTGTTAGAATGAGTGTGCCCACATGGAGTTGTGCACACTGATCTGTTAGAATGAGTGTGACCACATGGAGGTGTGCACTCTGAACTGTTAGAATGAGTGTGTCCACATGGAGGTGTGCACACTGAACTGTTAGAATGAGTGTGTCCACATGGAGGTGTGCACACTGAACTGTTAGAATGAGTGTGTCCACATGGAGGTGTGCACACTGAACTGTAAGAATGAGTGTGTCCACATGGAGGTGTGCACACTGAACTGTTAGAATGAGTGTGTCCACATGGAGGTGTGCACACTGAACTGTTAGAATGAGTGTGTCCCTGTGGAGGTGAGCACACTGAACTGTTAGAATGATTGTGTCCACATGCAGGTGTGCACACTGAACTGTTAGAATGAGTGTGTCCCTGTGGAGGTGTGCACAGTGAACTGTTAGAATGATTATGACCATATGGAGGTGTGCCCACTGAACTGTTAGAATGAGTGTGTCACTGTGGAGGTGTGCAAACTGAACTGTTAGAATGTGTCCACATGGAGGTGTGCACACTGAACTCTTAGAATGATTGTGTCCACATGGAGTTGTGCACACTGAACTGTTAAAATGACTGTGCCCACATGGAGGTGTGCACACTGAACTGTTAGAATGAGTGTGTCTTTGTGGAGGTGTGCACACTGAACTGTTACAATGAGTGTGTCCCCATGGAGGTGTGCACACTGATCTGTTCGAATGAGTGTGCCCACATGGAGGTGTGCACACTCAACTGTTAGAATGAGTGTGCCCACATGGAGATTTGCACACTGAACTGTTAGAATGAGTGTGTCCCTGTGGAGGTGTGCACACTGAACTGTTAGAATGATTATGTCCACATGGAGGTGTGCACACTGAACTGTTAGAATGAGTGTATCCCTGTGGAGGTGTGCACACTGAACTGTTAGAATGAGTGTGTCCACATGGAGTTGTGCACAATGAACTTTTAGAATGAGTGTGTCCACATGGAGGTGTGCACACTGAACTGTTAGAATGAGTTTGTCCACATGGAGGTGTGCACACTGAACTGTTAGAATGAGTGTGTCCCTGTGGAGGTGTGCACACTGAACTGTTAGGATGACTGTGTCCACATGGAGGTGTGCACTCTGAACTGTTAGAATGAGTGTGCCCACATGGAGGTGTGCACACTGAACTGTTAGAATGAGTGTGTCCTCATGGAGGTGTGCACACTGAACTGTTAGAATGAGTGTGCCCACATGGAGTTGTGCACCCTGAACTGTTAGAATGACTGGGTCCACATGGAGATGTGCACACTGAACTGTTACAATGAGTGTGCCCACATGGAGGTGTGCACACTGAACTGTTAGAATGACTGTGTCCACATGGATGTGTGAACACTGAACTGTTAGAATGAGTGTGCCCACATGGTGTTGTGTACACTGAACTGTTAGAATGATTGTGTCCACATGGAGGTGTGCACACTGAACTGTTAGAGTGACTGTGTCCCCATGGAGGTGTGCACCCTGAACTGTTAGAATGAGTGTATCCCTGTGGAGGTGTGCACACTGAACTGTTCGAATGAGTGTGTCCACATGGAGGTGTGCACAATGAACTGTTAGAATGAGTGTGTCCACATGGAGGTGTGCACACTGAACTGTTAGAATGAGTGTGTCCACATGTAGGTGTGCACACTGAACTATTAGAATGAGTGTGTCCCTGTGGAGGTGTGAACACTGAATTGTTAGAATGAGTGTGCCCACATGGAGTTGTGCACAATGATCTGTTAGAATGAGTGTGTCCACATGGAGGTGTGCACACTGAACTGTTAGAATGAGTGTGCCCACATGGAGTTTTGCACACTGAATTGTTAGAATGACAGTGTCCACATGGAGGTGTGCACACTGAACTGTTAGAATGAGTGTGCCCACATGGAGTTTTGAACACTGAACTGTTAGAATGACTGTGTCCACATGGAGGTTTGCACACTGAACTGTTAGAATGACTGTGCCCACATGGAGGTGTGCACACTGAACTGTTAGAATGAGTGTGTCCCTGTGGAGGTGTGCACACTGAACTGTTAGAATGAGTGTGTTCACATGGAGGTGTGCACACTGAACTGTTAGAATGTGTGTGTCCATATGGAGGTTTGCACACTGAACTGTTATAATGAGTGTGACCACATGGAGGTGTGCACACTGAAATGTTAGAATGAGTGTGTCCACATGGAGGTGTACACACGGAACTGTTGGAATGAGTGTGCACACATGGACGTGTGCACACTGAACTGTTAGAATGATTGTGTCCACATGGAGGTGTGCACACTGAACTGTTAGGATGACTGTGTCCACATGGAGGTGTGCACACTGAACTGTTAGAATGAGTGTGTCCACATGGAGGTGTGCACACTGAACTGTTAGAGTGACTGTGTCCCCATGGAGGTGTGCACACTGAACTGTTAGAATGAGTGTGTCCACATGGAGGTGTGCACACTGAACTGTTAGAATGAGTGTGTCCACATGGAGGTGTGTACACTGAACTGTTGGATTGAGTGTGTCCACATGGAGGTGTGCACACTGAACTGTTAGAATGACTGTGCCCACATGGAGGTGTGCACACTGAACTGTTAGAATGAGTGTGTCCCTGTGGAAGTGTACACACTGAACTGTTAGAATGAGTGTGTCCACATGGAGGTGTGAACACTGAACTGTTAGAATGAGTGTGTCCACATGGAGGTGTGTATACTGAACTGTTAGATTGAGTGTGTCCACATGGAGGTGTGCACACTGAACTGTTAAAATGAGTGTGTCCACATGGAGGTGTGCACACTGAACTGTTAGAATGAGTGTGTCGTCATGGAGGTATGCACACCGAACTGTTAGAATGAGTGTGTCCACATGCAGGTGTGCACACTGAACTGTTAGAATGAGTGTGTCCCTGTGGAGGTGTGCACACTGAACTGTTAGAATGATTATGTCCACATGGAGGTGTGCCCACTGAACTGTTAGAATGAGTGTGTACCTGTGGAGGTGTGCAAACTGAACTGTTAGAATGTGTCCACATGGAGGTGTGCACACTGAACTGTTAGTTTGATTGTGTCCACATGGAGGTGTGCACACTGAACTGTTAAAATGAGTGTGTACCTGTGGAGGTGTGCACACTGAACTGTTAGAATGAGTGTGCCCACATGGAGGTGTGCACACTGAACTGTTAGAATGAGTGTGTCCACATGGAGGTGTGCACACTGAACTGTTAGAATGAGTGTGCCCACATGGAGTTTTGCACACTGAACTGTTAGAATGACAGTGTCCCTGTGGAGGTGTGCACACTGAACTGTTAGAATGATTATGTCCACATGGAGGTGTGCACACTGAACTGTTAGAATGAGTGTATCCCTGTGGAGGTGTGCACACTGAACTGTTAGAATGAGTGTGTCCACATGGAGGTGTGCACAATGAACTGTTAGAATGAGTGTGTCCACAAGGAGGTGTGCACACTGAACTGTTAGAATGAGTGTGTCCACATGGAGGTGTGCACACTGAACTATTAGAATGAGTGTGTCCCTGTGGAGGTGTGAACACTGAATTGTTAGAATGAGTGTGCCCACATGGAGTTGTGCACACTGATCTGTTAGAATGAGTGTGTCCACATGGAGGTGTGCACACTGATCTGTTAGAATGAGTGTGCCCACATGGAGTTTTGCACACTGAATTGTTAGAATGACAGTGTCCACATGGAGGTGTGCACACTGAACTGTTAGAATGAGTGTGCCCACATGGAGTTTTGAACACTGAACTGTTAGAATGACTGTGTCCACATGGAGGTTTGCACACTGAACTGTTAGAATGACTGTGCCCACATGGAGGTGTGCACACTGAACTGTTAGAATGAGTGTGTCCCTGTGGAGATGTGCACACTGAACTGTTAGAATGAGTGTGTTCACATGGAGGTGTGCACACTGAACTGTTAGAATGTGTGTGTCCATATGGAGGTTTGCACACTGAACTGTTATAATGAGTGTGCCCACATGGAGGTGTGCACACTGAAATGTTAGAATGAGTGTGTCCACATGGAGGTGTACACACGGAACTGTTGGAATGAGTGTGCACACATGGAGGTGTGCACACTGAACTGTTAGAATGAGTGTGTCCACATGGAGGTGTGCACACTGAACTGTTAGGATGACTGTGTCCACATGGAGGTGTGCACTCTGAACTGTTAGAATGAGTGTGCCCACATGGAGGTGTGCACACTGAACTGTTAGAATGAGTGTGTCCACATGGAGGTGTGCACACTGAACTGTTAGAATGAGTGTGCCCACATGGAGTTGTGCACCCTGAACTGTTAGAATGACTGGGTCCACATGGAGATGTGCACACTGAACTGTTAGAATGAGTGTGCCCACATGGAGGTGTGCACACTGAACTGTTAGAATGACTGTGTCCACATGGAGGTGTGAACACTGAACTGTTAGAATGAGTGTGCCGACATGGTGTTGTGTACACTGAACTGTTAGAATGATTGTGTCCACATGGAGGTGTGCACACTGAACTATTAGAGTGACTGTGTCCCCATGGAGGTGTGCACACTGAACTGTTAGAATGAGTGTATCCCTGTGGAGGTGTGCACACTGAACTGTTAGAATGAGTGTGTCCACATGGAGGTGTGCACAATGAACTGTTAGAATGAGTGTGTCCACATGGAGGTGTGCACACTGAACTGTTAGAATGAGTGTGTCCACATGGAGGTGTGCACACTGAACTATTAGAATGAGTGTGTCCCTGTGGAGGTGTGAACACTGAACTGTTAGAATGAGTGTGCCCACATGGAGTTGTGCACACTGATCTGTTAGAATGAGTGTGTCCACATGGAGGTGTGCACACTGAACTGTTAGAATGAGTGTGCCCACATGGAGTTTTGCACACTGAATTGTTAGAATGACAGTGTCCACATGGAGGTGTGCACACTGAACTGTTAGAATGAGTGTGCCCACATGGAGTTTTGAACACTGAACTGTTAGAATGACTGTGTCCACATGGAGGTTTGCACACTGAACTGTTAGAATGACTGTGCCCACATGGAGGTGTGCACACTGAACTGTTAGAATGAGTGTGTCCCTGTGGAGGTGTGCACACTGAACTGTTAGAATGAGTGTGTTCACATGGAGGTGTGCACACTGAACTGTTAGAATGTGTGTGTCCATATGGAGGTTTGCACACTGAACTGTTATAATGAGTGTGCCCACATGGAGGTGTGCACACTGAAATGTTAGAATGAGTGTGTCCACATGGAGGTGTACACACGGAACTGTTGGAATGAGTGTGCACACATGGAGGTGTGCACACTGAACTGTTAGAATGATTGTGTCCACATGGAGGTGTGCACACTGAACTGTTAGGATGACTGTGTCCACATGGAGGTGTGCACTCTGAACTGTTAGAATGAGTGTGCCCACATGGAGGTGTGCACACTGAACTGTTAGAATGAGTGTGCCCACATGGAGGTGTGCAGACTGAACTGTTAGAATGAGTGTGCCCACATGGAGGTGTGCTCCCTGAACTGTTAGAATGACTGGGTCCACATGGAGATGTGCACACTGAACTGTTAGAATGAGTGTGCCCACATGGAGGTGTGCACACTGAACTGTTAGAATGACTGTGTCCACATGGAGGTGTGAACACTGAACTGTTAGAATGAGTGTGCCCACATGGTGTTGTGTACACTGAACTGTTAGAATGATTGTGTCCACATGGAGGTGTGCACACTTAACTGTTAGAGTGACTGTGTCCCCATGGAGGTGTGCACACTGAACTGTTAGAATGAGTGTGTCCACATGGAGGTGTGCACACTGAACTGTTATAATGAGTGTGCCCACATGGAGGTGTGCACACTGAAATGTTAGAATGAGTGTGTCCACATGGAGGTGTACACACGGAACTGTTGGAATGAGTGTGCACACATGGAGGTGTGCACACTGAACTGTTAGAATGATTGTGTCCACATGGAGGTGTGCACACTGAACTGTTAGGATGACTGTGTCCACATGGAGGTGTGCACTCTGAACTGTTAGAATGAGTGTGCCCACATGGAGGTGTGCACACTGAACTGTTAGAATGAGTGTGCCCACATGGAAGTGTGCAGACTGAACTGTTAGAATGAGTGTGCCCACATGGAGGTGTGCACACTGAACTGTTAGAATGACTGTGTCCACATGGAGGTGTGAACACTGAACTGTTAGAATGAGTGTGCCCACATGGTGTTGTGTACACTGAACTGTTAGAATGATTGTGTCCACATGGAGGTGTGCACACTTAACTGTTAGAGTGACTGTGTCCCCATGGAGGTGTGCACACTGAACTGTTAGAATGAGTGTGTCCACATGGAGGTGTGCACACTGAACTGTTAGAATGAGTCTGTCCACATGGAGGTGTGTACACTGAACTGTTGGATTGAGTGTGTCCACATGGAGGTGTGCACACTGAACTGTTAGAATGACTGTGTCCACATGGAGGTGTGCACACTGAACTGTTAGAATGAGTGTGTCCCTGTGGAAGTGTACACACTGAACTGTTAGAATGAGTGTGTCCACATGGAGGTGTGAACACTGAACTGTTAGAATGAGTGTGTCCACATGGAGGTGTGTATACTGAACTGTTAGATTGAGTGTGTCCACATGGAGGTGTGCACACTGAACTGTTAAAATGAGTGTGTCCACATGGAGGTGTGCACACTGAACTGTTAGAATGAGTGTGTCGTCATGGAGGTATGCACACCGAACTGTTAGAATGAGTGTGTCCACATGCAGGTGTGCACACTGAACTGTTAGAATGAGTGTGTCCCTGTGGAGGTGTGCACACTGAACTGTTAGAATGACTGTGCCCACATGGAGGTGTGCACACTGATCTGTTAGAATGTGTGTGTCCACATGGAGGTGTGCACACTGAACTATTAGAATTAGTGTGTCCATGTGGAGGTGTGAACACTGAAATGTTAGAATGAGTGTGTCCACATGGAGGTGTGCACACCGAAGTGTTAGAATTTGTCCACAATGAGGTGTGCACACTGAACTGTTAGAATGAGTGTGTCCACATGGAGGTGTGCACACTGAACTGTTAGAATGAGTGTGCCCACATGGAGTTGAGCACACTGACCTGTTAGAATGAGTGTGCCCACATGGAGGTGTGCACACTGAACTGTTAGAATGAGTGTGTCCCCATGGAGGTGTGCACAATGAACACTTAGAATGACTGTGTCCACATGGAGGTGTGCACTTTGAACTGTTAAAATGAGTGTGTCCACATGGAGGTGTGCACACTGAACTGTTAGAATTAGTGTGTCCACATGGAGGTGTGCACACTGAACTGTTAGAATGAGTGTGTCCCTGTGGAGGTGTGCACACTGAAATGTTAGAATGAGTGTGTCCACATGGAGGTGTGAACACTGAACTGTTAGAATTTGTCCACATGGAGGTGTGCACACTGAACTGTTAGAATGATTGTGTCCACATGGAGGTGTGCACACAAACTGTTAGAATGAGTGTGCCCACATGGAGGTGTGCACACTGAACTGTTAGAATGAGTGTGTCCACATGGAGGTGTGCACACTGAACTGTTAGAATGAGTGTGTCCACATGGAGGTGTGCACACTGAACTGTTAGAATGAGTGTGCCCACATGGTGTTGTGCACACTGAACTGTTAGAATGACTGTGTCCACATGGAGGTGTGCACACTGAACTGTTAGAATGAGTGTGTCCACATGGAGGTGTGCACACTGAACTGTTAGAATGACTGTGTCCACATGGAGGTGTGCACATTGAACTGTTAGAATGACTGTGCCCACATGGAAGTGTGCACACTGAACTGTTATAATTAGTGTGACCCTGTGGAGTTGTGCACACTGAACTGTTAGAATGAGTGTGTCAACATGGTGGTGTGCACACTGGAAATGTTAGAATGTGTGTGTCCACATGGAGGTGTGCACACTGAACTGTTAGAATGAGTGTGCCCACATGGAGGTGTGCACACTGAACTGTTAGAATGAGTGTGTCCCACATGGAGGTGTGCACACTGAACTGTTAGAATGAGTGTGCCCACATGGAGTTGTGTACACTGAACTGTTAGTATGATTGTGTCCACATGGAGGTGTGCACACTGAACTGTTAGATTGAGTGTGTCCACATGGATGTGTGCACACTGCACTGTTAGAATTTGTGTGTCCACATGGAGGTGTGCACCCTGACCTGTTAGAATGAGTGTGCCCACATGGAGGTGTGCACACTGAACTGTTAGAATGAGTGTGTGCCTGTGGAGGTGTGCACACTGAAATGTTAGAATGAGTGTGTCCACATGGAGGTGTGCACACTGAACTGTTAGAATTTGTCCACATGGAGGTGTGCACACTGAACTGTTAGAATGAGTGTGTCCACATGGAGTTGTGCACACTGAACTGTTATAATGAGTGTGCCCACATGGAGTTGTGCACACTGAACTGTTAGAATGAGTGTGTCCACATGGAGTTGTGCACACTGAACTGTTAGAATAAGTGTGTCCACATGGAGGTGTGCACACTGAACTATTATAATGAGTGTGTCCACATGGAGGTGTGCACACTGAACTGTTAGAATGAGTGTGCCCACATGGAGTTGTGCACACTGAACTGTTAGAATGACTGTGTCCATATGGAGGTGTGCACACTGAACTGTTAGAATGAGTGTGCCCACATGGAGGTGTTCACACTGAACTGTTAGAATGAGTGTGCCCACATGGAGGTGTGCACACTGAACTGTTAGAATGAGTGTGCCCACATGGAGGTGTGCACACTGAACTGTTAGCAATGAATGAGTGTGCCCACATGGAGGTGTGCACACTGAACTGTTAGAATGAGTGTGCCCACATGGAGGTGTGCACACTGAACTGTTAGAATGAGTGTGTCCACATGGAGGTGTGCACACTGAGCTGTTAGAATGAGTGTGCCCACATGGAGTTGTGCACACTGAACTGTTAGAATGACTGTGTCCACATGGAGGTGTGCACACTGAACTGTTAGAATGAGTGTGCCCACATGGAGGTGTGCACACTGAACTGTTAGAATGAGTGTGCCCACATGGAGGTGTGCACACTGAACTGTTAGAATGACTGTGTCCACATGGAGGTGTGAACAATGAATGTTTGAATGAGTGTGCCCACATGGAGGTGTGTACACTGAACTGTTAGAATGATTGTGTCCACATGGAGGTGTGCACACTGAACTGTTAGAGTGACTGTGTCCACATGGAGGTGTGCACACTGAACTGTTAGAATGAGTGAGTCCCTGTGGAAGTGTACACATTGAACTGTTAGAATGAGTGTGTCCACATGGAGGTGTGCACACTGAACTGTTAGAATGAGTGTGTCCACATGGAGGTGTGCACACTGAACTGTTAGATTGAGTGTGTCCACATGGAGGTGTGCACACTGAACTGTTAAAATGAGTGTGTCCACATGGAGGTGTGCACACTGAACTGTTTGGATGTGTCCACATGGAGGTGTGCACACTGAACTGTTAGAATGAGTGTGCCCACATGGAGTTTTGCACACTGAACTGTTAGAATGACTGTGTCCACATGGAGGTTTGCACACTGAACTGTTAGAATGAGTGTATCCCTGTGGAGGTGTGCACACTGACCTGTTAGGATGAGTGTGTTTACATGGAAGTGTGCACAATGAACTGTTAGAATGTGTGTGTCCACATGGAGCTGTGCACACTGAACTGTTAGAATGAGTGTGTCCACATGGAAGTGTGCACACTGAATTATTAGAATGAGTGTGCCCACATGGAAGTGTGCACACTGAACTGTTAGAATGAGTGTGTCCCTGTGGAGGTGTGCACACTGAATTGTTAGAATGAGTGTGTAAACTTGAGAGGTGTTCACACTGAAGTGTTAGAATTTGACCACACGGAGGTGTGCACACTGAACTGTTAGAATGAGTGTGTCCACATGGAGGTGTGCACACTGAACTGTTAGAATGAGTGTGCCCACATGGAGGTGTGCACACTGAAATGTTAGAATGACTGTGTCCACATGGAGGTGTGTACATTGAACTGTTAGAATGACTGTGCCCACATGGAGGTGTGCACACTGAACTGTTAGAATGAGTGTGTCCACATGGAGGTGTGCACACTGAACTGTTAGAATGAGTGTGTCCCTGTGGAGGTGTGCACACTGAACTGTTAGAATGATTGTGTCCACATGCAGGTGTGCACACTGAACTGTTAGAATGAGTGTGTCCCTGTGGAGGTGTGCACAGTGAACTGTTAGAATGATTGTGTCCACATGGTTGTGTGACCACTGAACTGTTAAAATGAGTGTGTACCTGAGGAGGTGTGCATACTGTACTGTTAGAATGTGTCCACATGGAGGTGTGCACACTGAACTGTTAGAATGATTGTGTGCACATGGAGGTGTGCACACTGAACTGTTAAAATGACTGTGCCCACTTGGAGGTGTGCACACTGAACTGTTAGAATGAGTGTGTCCCTGTGGAGGTGTGCACACTGAACTGTTACAATGAGTGTGCCCACATGGAGGTGTGCACACTGAACTGTTAGAATGATTGTGTGCACATGGAGGTGTGCACACTGAACTGTTAAAATGACTGTGCCCACTTGGAGGTGTGCACACTGAACTGTTAGAATGAGTGTGTCCCTGTGGAGGTGTGCACAGTGAACTGTTAGAATGATTATG
The DNA here is from genome assembly GCF_949786415.1 of Peromyscus eremicus. NCBI lineage: Eukaryota > Metazoa > Chordata > Mammalia > Rodentia > Cricetidae > Peromyscus > Peromyscus eremicus. Next base: position 52,143 of record NW_026736183.1, on the reverse strand, counting down.
TCCACATGGTTGTGTGACCACTGAACTGTTAGAATGAGTGTGTACCTGAGGAGGTGTGCATACTGTACTGTTAGAATGTGTCCACATGGAGGTGTGCACACTGAACTGTTAGAATGATTGTGTGCACATGGAGGTGTGCACACTGAACTGTTAAAATGACTGTGCCCACTTGGAGGTGTGCACACTGAACTCTTAGAATGAGTGTGTCCACATGGAGGTGTGCACACTGAACTGTTAGAATGAGTGTGCCCACATGGAGTTTTGCACCCTGAACTGTTAGAATGACAGTGTCCCTGTGGAGGTGAGCACACTGAACTGTTAGAATGATTATGTCCACATGGAGGTGTGCCCACTGAACTGTTAGAATGAGTGTATCCCTGTGGAGGTGTGCACACTGAACTGTTAGAATGAGTGTGTCCACATGGAGGTGTGCACAATGAACTGTTAGAATGAGTGTGTCCACATGGAGGTGTGAACACTGAACTGGTAGAATGAGTGTGTCCACATGGAGGTGTGCACACTGAACTGTTAGAATGAGTGTGTCCCTGTGGAGGTGTGAACACTGAATTGTTAGAATGAGTGTGCCCACATGGAGTTGTGCACACTGATCTGTTAGAATGAGTGTGCCCACATGGAGGTGTGCACACTGAACTGTTAGAATGAGTGTGTCCACATGGAGGTGTGCACACTGAACTGTTAGAATGAGTGTGTCCACATGGAGGTGTGCCACACTGAACTGTAAGAATGAGTGTGTCCACATGGAGGTGTGCACACTGAACTGTTAGAATGAGTGTGTCCACATGGAGGTGTGCACACTGAACTGTTAGAATGAGTGTGTCCCTGTGGAGGTGAGCACACTGAACTGTTAGAATGATTGTGTCCACATGCAGGTGTGCACACTGAACTGTTAGAATGAGTGTGTCCCTGTGGAGGTGTGCACAGTGAACTGTTAGAATGATTATGACCACATGGAGTTGTGCCCACTGAACTGTTAGAATGAGTGTGTCACTGTGGAGGTGTGCAAACTGAACTGTTAGAATGTGTCCACATGGAGGTGTGCACACTGAACTCTTAGAATGATTGTGTCCACATGGAGTTGTGCACACTGAACTGTTAAATATGACTGTGCCCACATGGAGGTGTGCACACTGAACTGTTAAAATGAGTGTGTCTTTGTGGAGGTGTGCACACTGAACTGTTACAATGAGTGTGTCCCCATGGAGGTGTGCACACTGATCTGTTAGAATGAGTGTGCCCACATGGAGGTGTGCACACTCAACTGTTAGAATGAGTGTGCCCACATGGAGATTTGCACACTGCACTGTTAGAATGAGTGTGTCCCTGTGGAGGTGTGCACACTGAACTGTTAGAATGATTATGTCCACATGGAGGTGTGCACACTGAACTGTTAGAATGAGTGTATCCCTGTGGAGGTGTGCACACTGAACTGTTAGAATGAGTGTGTCCACATGGAGTTGTGCACAATGAACTTTTAGAATGAGTGTGTCCACATGGAGGTGTGCACACTGAACTGTTAGAATGAGTTTGTCCACATGGAGGTGTGCACACTGAACTGTTAGAATGAGTGTGTCCCTGTGGAGGTGTGAACACTGAACTGTTAGAATGAGTGTGCCCACATGGAGGTGTGCACACTGAACTGTTAGAATGAGTGTGTCCACATGGAGGTGTGCACACTGAACTGTTAGAATGAGTGTGCCCACATGGAGTTGTGTACACTGAACTGTTAGTATGATTGTGTCCACATGGAGGTGTGCACACTGAACTGTTAGATTGAGTGTGTCCACATGGAGGTGTGCACACTGCACTGTTAGAATGAGTGTGTCCACATGGAGGTGTGCACCCTGACCTGTTAGAATGAGTGTGCCCACATGGAGGTGTGCACACTGAACTGTTAGAATGAGTGTGTGCCTGTGGAGGTGTGCACACTGAAATGTTAGAATGAGTGTGTCCACATGGAGGTGTGCACACTGAACTGTTAGAATTTGTCCACATGGAGGTGTGCACACTGAACTGTTAGAATGAGTGTGCCCACATGGAGTTGTGCACACTGAACTGTTAGAATGAGTGTGTCCACATGGAGTTGTGCACAATGAACTGTTAGAATAAGTGTGTCCACAAGGAGGTGTGCACACTGAACTATTATAATGAGTGTGTCCACATGGAGGTGTGCACACTGAACTGTTAGAATGAGTGTGCCCACATGGAGTTGTGCACACTGAACTGTTAGAATGACTGTGTCCATATGGAGGTGTGCACACTGAACTGTTGAATTGAGTGTGCCCACATGGAGGTGTTCACACTGAACTGTTAGAATGAGTGTGCCCACATGGAGGTGTGCACACTGAACTGTTAAAATGAGTGTGCCCACATGGAGGTGTGCACACTGAACTGTTAGAATGAGTGTGCCCACATGGAGGTGTGCACACTGAACTGTTAGAATGAGTGTGCCCACATGGAGGTGTGCACACTGAACTGTTAGAATGAGTGTGTCCACATGGAGGTGTGCACACTGAGCTGTTAGAATGAGTGTGCCCACATGGAGTTGTTGCACACTGAACTGTTAGAATGACTGTGTCCACATGGACGTGTGCACACTGAACTGTTAGAATGAGTGTGCCCACATGGAGGTGTGCACACTGAACTGTTAGAATGAGTGTGCCCACATGGAGGTGTGCACACTGAACTGTTAGAATGACTGTGTCCACATGGAGGTGTGAACAATGAATGTTAGAATGAGTGTGCCCACATGGAGGTGTGTACACTGAACTGTTAGAATGATTGTGTCCACATGGAGGTGTGCACACTGAACTGTTAGAGTGACTGTGTCCACATGGAGGTGTGCACACTGAACTGTTAGAATGAGTGAGTCCCTGTGGAAGTGTACACATTGAACTGTTAGAATGAGTGTGTCCACATGGAGGTGTGCACACTGAACTGTTAGAATGAGTGTGTCCACATGGAGGTGTGCACACTGAACTGTTAGATTGAGTGTGTCCACATGGAGGTGTGCACACTGAACTGTTAAATGAGTGTGTCCACATGGAGGTGTGCACACTGAACTGTTTGGATGTGTCCACATGGAGGTGTGCACACTGAACTGTTAGAATGAGTGTGCCCACATGGAGTTTTGCACACTGAACTGTTAGGAATGACTGTGTCCACATGGAGGTTTGCACACTGAACTGTTAGAATGAGTGTATCCCTGTGGAGGTGTGCACACTGACCTGTTAGGATGAGTGTGTCCACATGGAAGTGTGCACAATGAACTGTTAGAATGTGTGTCCACATGGAGCTGTGCACACTGAACTGTTAGAATGAGTGTGTCCACATGGAAGTGTGCACACTGAATTATTAGAATGAGTGTGCCCACATGGAAGTGTGCACACTGAACTGTTAGAATGAGTGTGTCCCTGTGGAGGTGTGCACACTGAATTGTTAGAATGAGTGTGTAAACTTGGAGGTGTTCACACTGAAGTGTTAGAATTTGACCACACGGAGGTGTGCACACTGAACTGTTAGAATGAGTGTGTCCACATGGAGGTGTGCACACTGAACTGTTAGAATGAGTGTGCCCACATGGAGGTGTGCACACTGAAATGTTAGAATGACTGTGTCCACATGGAGGTGTGTACATTGAACTGTTAGAATGACTGTGCCCACATGGAGGTGTGCACACTGAACTGTTAGAATGAGTGTGTCCACATGGAGGTGTGCACACTGAACTCTTAGAATGATTGTGTCCACATGGAGTTGTGCACACTGAACTGTTAAAATGACTGTGCCCACATGGAGGTGTGCACACTGAACTGTTAGAATGAGTGTGTCTTTGTGGAGGTGTGCACACTGAACTGTTACAATGAGTGTGTCCCCATGGAGGTGTGCACACTGATCTGTTAGAATGAGTGTGCCCACATGGAGGTGTGCACACTCAACTGTTAGAATGAGTGTGCCCACATGGAGATTTGCACACTGAACTGTTAGAATGAGTGTGTCCCTGTGGAGGTGTGCACACTGAACTGTTAGAATGATTATGTCCACATGGAGGTGTGCACACTGAACTGTTAGAATGAGTGTATCCCTGTGGAGGTGTGCACACTGAACTGTTAGAATGAGTGTGTCCACATGGAGTTGTGCACAATGAACTTTTAGAATGAGTGTGTCCACATGGAGGTGTGCACACTGAACTGTTAGAATGAGTTTGTCCACATGGAGGTGTGCACACTGAACTGTTAGAATGAGTGTGTCCCTGTGGAGGTGTGAACACTGAACTGTTAGAATGAGTGTGCCCACATGGAGGTGTGCACACTGAACTGTTAGAATGAGTGTGTCCACATGGAGGTGTGCACACTGAACTGTTAGAATGAGTGTGCCCACATGGAGTTGTGTACACTGAACTGTTAGTATGATTGTGTCCACATGGAGGTGTGCACACTGAACTGTTAGATTGAGTGTGTCCACATGGAGGTGTGCACACTGCACTGTTAGAATGAGTGTGTCCACATGGAGGTGTGCACCCTGACCTGTTAGAATGAGTGTGCCCACATGGAGGTGTGCACACTGAACTGTTAGAATGAGTGTGTCCACATGGAGGTGTGCACACTGAACTGTTAGAATGAGTGTGTCCCTGTGGAGGTGAGCACACTGAACTGTTAGAATGATTGTGTCCACATGCAGGTGTGCACACTGAACTGTTAGAATGAGTGTGTCCCTGTGGAGGTGTGCACAGTGAACTGTTAGAATGATTATGACCACATGGAGGTGTGCCCACTGAACTGTTAGAATGAGTGTGTCACTGTGGAGGTGTGCAAACTGAACTGTTAGAATGTGTCCACATGGAGGTGTGCACACTGAACTCTTAGAATGATTGTGTCCACATGGAGTTGTGCACACTGAACTGTTAAAATGACTGTGCCCACATGGAGGTGTGCACACTGAACTGTTAGAATGAGTGTGTCTTTGTGGAGGTGTGCACACTGAACTGTTACAATGAGTGTGTCCCCATGGAGGTGTGCACACTGATCTGTTAGAATGAGTGTGCCCACATGGAGGTGTGCACACTCAACTGTTAGAATGAGTGTGCCCACATGGAGATTTGCACACTGAACTGTTAGAATGAGTGTGTCCCTGTGGAGGTGTGCACACTGAACTGTTAGAATGATTATGTCCACATGGAGGTGTGCACACTGAACTGTTAGAATGAGTGTATCCCTGTGGAGGTGTGCACACTGAACTGTTAGAATGAGTGTGTCCACATGGAGTTGTGCACAATGAACTTTTAGAATGAGTGTGTCCACATGGAGGTGTGCACACTGAACTGTTAGAATGAGTTTGTCCACATGGAGGTGTGCACACTGAACTGTTAGAATGAGTGTGTCCCTGTGGAGGTGTGAACACTGAACTGTTAGAATGAGTGTGCCCACATGGAGGTGTGCACACTGAACTGTTAGAATGAGTGTGTCCACATGGAGGTGTGCACACTGAACTGTTAGAATGAGTGTGCCTACATGGAGTTGTGTACACTGAACTGTTAGTATGATTGTGTCCACATGGAGGTGTGCACACTGAGCTGTTAGATTGAGTGTGTCCACATGGAGGTGTGCACACTGCACTGTTAGAATGAGTGTGTCCACATGGAGGTGTGCACCCTGACCTGTTAGAATGAGTGTGCCCACATGGAGGTGTGCACACTGAACTGTTAGAATGAGTGTGTGCCTGTGGAGGTGTGCACACTGAAATGTTAGAATGAGTGTGTTCACATGGAGGTGTGCACACTGAACTGTTAGAATTTGTCCACATGGAGGTGTGCACACTGAACTGTTAGAATGAGTGTGCCCACATGGAGTTGTGCACACTGAACTGTTAGAATGAGTGTGTCCACATGGAGTTGTGCACACTGAACTGTTAGAATAAGTGTGTCCACATGGAGGTGTGCACACTGAACTATTATAATGAGTGTGTCCACATGGAGGTGTGCACACTGAACTGTTAGAATGAGTGTGCCCACATGGAGTTGTGCACACTGAACTGTTAGAATGACTGTGTCCATATGGAGGTGTGCACACTGAACTGTTAGAATGAGTGTGCCCACATGGAGGTGTTCACACTGAACTGTTAGAATGAGTGTGCCCACATGGAGGTGTGCACACTGAACTGTTAGAATGAGTGTGCCCACATGGAGGTGTGCACACTGAACTGTTAGAATGAGAGTGCCCACATGGAGGTGTGCACACTGAACTGTTAGAATGAGTGTGCCCACATGGAGGTGTGCACACTGAACTGTTAGAATGAGTGTGCCCACATGGAGTTTTGCACACTGAACTGTTAGAATGACTGTGTCCACATGGAGGTTTGCACACTGAACTGTTAGAATGAGTGTATCCCTGTGGAGGTGTGCACACTGACCTGTTAGGATGAGTGTGTCCACATGGAAGTGTGCACAATGAACTGTTAGAATGTGTGTGTCCACATGGAGCTGTGCACACTGAACTGTTAGAATGAGTGTGTCCACATGGAAGTGTGCACACTGAACTGTTAGAATGAGTGTGTCCCTGTGGAGGTGTGCACACTGAATTGTTAGAATGAGTGTGTAAATTGGAGGTGTTCACACTGAAGTGTTAGAATTTGACCACACGGAGGTGTGCACACTGAACTGTTAGAATGAGTGTGTCCACATGGAGGTGTGCACACTGAACTGTTAGAATGAGTGTGCCCACATGGAGGTGTGCACACTGAAATGTTAGAATGACTGTGTCCACATGGAGGTGTGTACATTGAACTGTTAGAATGACTGTGCCCACATGGAGGTGTGCACACTGAACTGTTAGAATGAGTGTGTCCACATGGAGGTGTGCACACTGAACTGTTAGAATGAGTGTGTCCCTGTGGAGGTGTGCACACTGAACTGTTAGAATGATTGTGTCCACATGCAGGTGTGCACACTGAACTGTTAGAATGAGTGTGTCCCTGTGGAGGTGTGCACAGTGAACTGTTAGAATGATTGTGTCCACATGGTTGTGTGACCACTGAACTGTTAGAATGAGTGTGTACCTGAGGAGGTGTGCATACTGTACTGTTAGAATGTGTCCACATGGAGGTGTGCACACTGAACTGTTAGAATGATTGTGTGCACATGGAGGTGTGCACACTGAACTGTTAAAATGACTGTGCCCACTTGGAGGTGTGCACACTGAACTGTTAGAATGAGTGTGTCCCTGTGGAGATGTGCACACTGAACTGTTACAATGAGTGTGCCCACATGGAGGTGTGCACACTGAACTGTTAGAATGATTGTGTGCACATGGAGGTGTGCACACTGAACTGTTAAAATGACTGTGCCCACTTGGAGGTGTGCACACTGAACTGTTAGAATGAGTGTGTCCCTGTGGAGGTGTGCACAGTGAACTGTTAGAATGATTATGTCCACATGGTTGTGTGACCACTGAACTGTTAGAATGAGTGTGTACCTGAGGAGGTGTGCATACTGTACTGTTAGAATGTGTCCACATGGAGGTGTGCACACTGAACTGTTAGAATGATTGTGTGCACATGGAGGTGTGCACACTGAACTGTTAAAATGACTGAGCCCACTTGGAGGTGTGCACACTGAACTCTTAGAATGAGTGTGTCCACATGGAGGTGTGCACACTGAACTGTTAGAATGAGTGTGCCCACATGGAGTTTTGCACCCTGAACTGTTAGAATGACAGTGTCCCTGTGGAGGTGAGCACACTGAACTGTTAGAATGATTATGTCCACATGGAGGTGTGCCCACTGAACTGTTAGAATGAGTGTATCCCTGTGGAGGTGTGCACACTGAACTGTTAGAATGAGTGTGTCCACATGGAGGTGTGCACAATGAACTGTTAGAATGAGTGTGTCCACATGGAGGTGTGAACACTGAACTGGTAGAATGAGTGTGTCCACATGGAGGTGTGCACACTGAACTGTTAGAATGAGTGTGTCCCTGTGGAGGTGTGAACACTGAATTGTTAGAATGAGTGTGCCCACATGGAGTTGTGCACACTGATCTGTTAGAATGAGTGTGCCCACATGGAGGTGTGCACTCTGAACTGTTAGAATGAGTGTGTCCACATGGAGGTGTGCACACTGAACTGTTAGAATGAGTGTGTCCACATGGAGGTGTGCACACTGAACTGTTAGAATGAGTGTGTCCACATGGAGGTGTGCACACTGAACTGTAAGAATGAGTGTGTCCACATGGAGGTGTGCACACTGAACTGTTAGAATGAGTGTGTCCACATGGAGGTGTGCACACTGAACTGTTAGAATGAGTGTGTCCCTGTGGAGGTGAGCACACTGAACTGTTAGAATGATTGTGTCCACATGCAGGTGTGCACACTGAACTGTTAGAATGAGTGTGTCCCTGTGGAGGTGTGCACAGTGAACTGTTAGAATGATTATGACCACATGGAGGTGTGCCCACTGAACTGTTAGAATGAGTGTGTCACTGTGGAGGTGTGCAAACTGAACTGTTAGAATGTGTCCACATGGAGGTGTGCACACTGAACTCTTAGAATGATTGTGTCCACATGGAGTTGTGCACACTGAACTGTTAAAATGACTGTGCCCACATGGAGGTGTGCACACTGAACTGTTAGAATGAGTGTGTCTTTGTGGAGGTGTGCACACTGAACTGTTACAATGAGTGTGTCCCCATGGAGGTGTGCACACTGATCTGTTAGAATGAGTGTGCCCACATGGAGGTGTGCACACTCAACTGTTAGAATGAGTGTGCCCACATGGAGATTTGCACACTGAACTGTTAGAATGAGTGTGTCCCTGTGGAGGTGTGCACACTGAACTGTTAGAATGATTATGTCCACATGGAGGTGTGCACACTGAACTGTTAGAATGAGTGTATCCCTGTGGAGGTGTGCACACTGAACTGTTAGAATGAGTGTGTCCACATGGAGTTGTGCACAATGAACTTTTAGAATGAGTGTGTCCACATGGAGTTGTGCACACTGAACTGTTAGAATGAGTTTGTCCACATGGAGGTGTGCACACTGAACTGTTAGAATGAGTGTGTCCCTGTGGAGGTGTGAACACTGAATTGTTAGAATGAGTGTGCCCACATGGAGTTTTGCACACTGATCTGTTAGAATGAGTGTGCCCACATGGAGGTGTGCACTCTGAACTGTTAGAATGAGTGTGTCCACATGGAGGTGTGCACACTGAACTGTTAGAATGAGTGTGCCCACATGGAGTTTTGCACACAGAACTGTTAGAATGACTGTGTCCACATGGAGGTTTGCACACTGAACTGTTAGAATGACTGTGTCCAAATGGAGGTGTACACACGGAACTGTTGGAATGAGTGTGCCCACATGGAGGTGTGCACACTGAACTGTTAGAATGAGTGTGTCCACATGGAGGTGTGCACACTGAACTGTTAGAATGACTGTGTCCACATGGAGGTGTGCACTTTGAACTGTTAGAATGAGTGTGTCCACATGGAGGTGTGCACACTGAACTGTTAGAATGAGTGTGTCCACATGGAGGTGTGCACACTGAACTGTTAGAATGAGTGTGTCCATATGGAGGTGTGCACACTGAAATTTTAGAATGAGTGTGTCCACATGGAGGTGTGCACACTGAACTGTTAGAATTTGTCCACATGGAGGTGTGCACACTGAACTGTTAGAATGAGTGTGTCCACATGGAGGTGTGCACACTGAACTGTTAGAATGAGTGTGCCCACATGGAGGTGTGCACACTGAACTAATAGATTGACTGTGTCCACATGGAGGTGTGCACATGAACTGTTAGAATGACTCTGCCCACATGGAAGTGAGCACACTGAAATGTTAGAATTAGTGTGTCCCTGTGGAGTTGTGCACACTGAACTGTTAGAATGAGTGTGTCAACATGGAGGTGTGCACACTGAAATGTTAGAATGTGTGTGTCCTCATGGAGGTGTGCACACTGAACTGTTAGAATGAGTGTGCCCACATGGAGGTGTGCACACTGAACTGTTAGAATGAGTGTGTCCACATGGAGGTGTGCACACTGAACTGTTAGAATGAGTGTGCCCACATGGAGTTGTGCACACTGATCTGTTAGAATGAATGTGCCCACATGGAGGTGTGCACTCTGAACTGTTAGAATGAGTGTGTCCACATGGTGGTGTGCACACTGAACTGTTAGAATGAGTGTGTCCACATGGAGGTGTGCACACTGAACTGTTAGAATGAGTGTGTCCACATGGAGGTGTGCACACTGAACTGTAAGAATGAGTGTGTCCACATGGAGGTGTGCACACTGAACTGTTAGAATGAGTGTGTCCACATGGAGGTGTGCACACTGAACTGTTAGAATGAGTGTGTCCCTGTGGAGGTGAGCACACTGAACTGTTAGAATGATTGTGTCCACATGCAGGTGTGCACACTGAACTGTTAGAATGAGTGTGTCCCTGTGGAGGTGTGCACAGTGAACTGTTAGAATGATTATGACCACATGGAGGTGTGCCCACTGAACTGTTAGAATGAGTGTGTCACTGTGGAGGTGTGCAAACTGAACTGTTAGAATGTGTCCACATGGAGGTGTGCACACTGAACTCTTAGAATGATTGTGTCCACATGGAGTTGTGCACAGTGAACTGTTAAAATGACTGTGCCCACATGGAGGTGTGCACACTGAAGTTTTAGAATGAGTGTGTCTTTGTGGAGGTGTGCACACTGAACTGTTACAATGAGTGTGTCCCCATGGAGGTGTGCACACTGATCTGTTAGAATGAGTGTGCCCACATGGAGGTGTGCACACTCAACTGTTATAATTAGTGTGCCCACATGGAGATTTGCACACTGAACTGTTAGAATGAGTGTGTCCCTGTGGAGGTGTGCACACTGAACTGTTAGAATGATTATGTCCACATGGAGGTGTGCACACTGAACTGTTAGAATGAGTGTATCCCTGTGAAGGTGTGCACAGTGAACTGTTAGAATGAGTGTGTCCACATGGAGTTGTGCACAATGAACTTTTAGAATGAGTGTGTCCACATGGAGGTGTGCACACTGAACTGTTAGAATGAGTTTGTCCACATGGAGGTGTGTACACTGAACTGTTAGAATTAGTGTGTCCCTGTGGAGGTGTGAACACTGAATTGTTAGAATGAGTGTGCCCACATGGAGTTTTGCACACTGATCTGTTAGAATGAGTGTGCCCACATGGAGGTGTGCACTCTGAACTGTTAGAATGAGTGTGTCCACATGGAGGTGTGCACACTGAACTGTTAGAATGAGTGTGTCCACATGGAGTTTTGCACACAGAACTGTTAGAATGACTGTGTCCACATTGAGGTTTGCACACTGAACTGTAAGAATGACTGTGTCCACATGGAGGTGTACACACGGAACTGTTGGAATGAGTGTGCCCACATGGAGGTGTGCACACTGAACTGTTAGAATGACTGTGTCCACATGGAGGTGTGCACACTGAACTGTTAGAATGACTGTGTCCACATGGAGGTGTGCACTTTGAACTGTTAGAATGAGTGTGTCCACATGGAGGTGTGCACACTGAACTGTTAGAATGAGTGTGTCCACATGGAGGTGTGCACACTGAACTGTTAGAATGAGTGTGTTTATATGGAGGTGTGCACACTGAAATTTTAGAATGTGTGTGTCCACATGGAGGTGTGCACACTGAACTGTTAGAATTTGTCCACATGGAGGTGTGCACACTGAACTGTTAGAATGAGTGTGTCCACATGAAGGTGTGCACAGTGAACTGTTAGAATGAGTGTGCCCACATGGAGGTGTGCACACTGAACTAATAGATTGACTGTGTCCACATGGAGGTGTGCACATGAACTGTTAGAATGACTGTGCCCACATGGAAGTGTGCACACTGAAATGTTAGAATTAGTGTGTCCCTGTGGAGTTGTGCACACTGAACTGTTAGAATGAGTGTGTCAACATGGATGTGTGCACACTGAAATGTTAGAATGTGTGTCCTCATGGATGTGTGCACACTGAACTGTTAGAATGAGTGTGCCCACATGGAGGTGTGCACACTGAACTGTTAGAATGAGTGTGTCCACATGGAGGTGTGCACACTGAACTGTTAGAATGAGTGTGCCCACATGGAGTTGTGTACACTGAACTGTTAGAATGAGTGTGTCCACATGGAGGTGTGCACACTGAACTGTTAGATTGAGTGTGTCCACATGGAGGTGTGCACACTGAACTGTTAGAATGAGTGTGTCCACATGGAGGTGTGCACACTGAACTGTTAGAATGAGTGTGCCCACTTGGAAGTGTGCACACTGAACTGTTAGAATGAGTGTGTCCACATGGAGGTGTGCACACTGAACTGTTAGAATGAGTGTGTCCACATGGAGGTGTGCACTCTGAACTATTAGAATGAGTGTGTCCCTGTGGAGGTGTGAACACTGAAGAGTTAGAATTTGTCCACATTGAGGTGTGCACACTGAACTGTTACAATGAGTGTGTCCACATGGAGGTGTGCACACTGAACTGTTAGAATGAGTGTGCCCACATGGAGGTGTGCACACTGAACTGTTAGAATGAGTGTGTCCAGATGGAGCTGTGCACACTGAAATGTTAGAATGAGTGTGCCCACATGGAGGTGTGCACACTGAAATGTTAGAATGAGTGTGTCCACATGGAGGTGTGCACACTGAACTGTTAGAATGAGTGTGTCCACACGGAGGTGTGCACACTGAACTGTTAGAATGATTGTGTCCACATGGAGGTGTGCACACTGAACTGTTAGAATGAGTGTGTCCCTGTGGAGGTGTGCACACTGAACTGTTAGAATGATTGTGTCCACAAGGAGGTTTGCACACTGAATTGTTAGAATGAGTGTGTCCCTGTGGAGGTGTGCACTTTGAACTGTTAGAATGAGTGTGTCCACATGGAGGTGTGCACACTGAACTGTTAGAATGAGTGTGTCCACATAGAGGTGTGCACACTGAACTGTTAGAATGAGTGTGCCCACATGGAGTTTTGCACACTGAACTGTTAGAATGACAGTGTCCCTGTGGAGGTGTGCACACTGAACTGTTAGAATGAGTGTGTCCCTGTGTAGGTGTGCACACTGAAATGTTAGAATGAGTGTGTCCACATGGAGCTGTGCACAGTGAAGTGTTAGAATTTGTCCACATGGAGGTGTGCACACTGAATTGTTAGAATGAGTGTGTCCCTGTGGAGGTGTGCACACTGAACTGTTAGAATGAGTGTGCCCACATGGAGGTTTGCACACTGAACTGTTAGAATGAATGTGTCCACAAGGAGTTGTGCACACTGAACTGTTAGAATGAGTGTGTCCCTGTGGAGGTGGTCAAACTGAACTGTTTGAATGAGTGTGTCCCTGTGGAAGTGTGCACACTGAACTGTTAGGATGAGTGTGCCCACATGGACGTGTGCACACACAACTGTTAGAATGATTGTTTCCACATGCAGATGTGCCCACTGAACTGTTAGAATGAGTGTGTCCCTGTGGAGGAGTGCACACTGAACTGTTAGAATGATTGTGTCCACATGGAGGTGTGCAAACTGAACTGTTAGAATGAGTGTGTCCCTGTGGAGGTGTGCACACTGAAATGTTAGAATGAGTGTGTCCACATGAAGGTGTGCACACTGAAGGGTTAAAATTTGTCCACATGGAGATGTGCACACTGACCTGTTAGAATGAGTGTGCCCACATGGAGGTGTGCCCACTGAACTGTTAGAATGAGTGTGTCGCTGTGGAGATATGCACAATGTAACGTTATAATTAGTGTGTCCCTGTGGAGATGTGCACACTGAATTGTTAGAATGAGTGTGCCCACATGGATGTATGCACACTGAACTGTTAGAATGAGTGTGTCCACATGGAGGTGTGCACACTGAACTGTTCGAATGAGTGTGTCCACATGGAGGTGTGCACACTGAACTGTTAGAATGAGTGTGTCCACTTGGAGGTGTGCACACTGAAATGTTAGAATGAGTGTGCCCACATTGAGGTTTGCACACTGAACTTTTAGAATGAGTGTGTCAACATGGAGGTGTGCACTCTGAACTGTTAGAATGAGTGTGTCCACATTGAGGTGTGCACACTGAACTGTTAGAATGATTGTGTCCACATGGAGGTGTGCACACTGAACTGTTAGAATGAGTGTGTCCCTGTGGAGGTGTGCACACTGAAATGTTAGAATGAGTGTGTCCACATGGAGGTGTGCACACTGAAGTGTTAGAATTTGTCCACATAGAGGTGTGCACACTGAACTGTTAGAATGAGTGTGTCCATATGGAGGTGTGCACACTGAACTGTTAGAATGAGTGTGTCTACATGGAGGTGTGCACACTGAACTGTTAGAATGAGTGTGTCCACATGGAGGTGTGCACACTGAACTGTTAGAATGAGTGTGCCCACATGGTGGTGTGCACACTGAACTGTTAGAATGAGTGTGTCCACACGGAGTTGTGCACACTGAACTGTTAGAATGAGTGTGTCCCTGTGGAGGTGTGCACACAGAAATGTTAGAATGAGTGTGTCCACATGGATGTGTGCACACTGAAGAGTTAGAATTTGTCCACATTGAGGTGTGCACACTGAACTGTTACATTGAGTGTGTCCACATGGAGGTGTGCACACTGAACTGTTAGAATGATTGTGTCCACATGGAGGTGTGCACACTGAACTGTTAGAATGAGTGTGTCCCTGTGGAGGTGTGCACACTGAACTGTTAGAATGATTGTGTCCACATGGAGGTTTGCACACTGAACTGTTAGAAGTAGTGTGTCCCTGTGGAGGTGTGCACACTGAAATGTTAGAATGAGTGTGTCCACATGGAGGTGTGCACAGTGAACTGTTAGAATTTGTCCACATGGAGGTGTGTACACTGAACTGTTAGAATTAGTGTGTCCCTGTGGAGGTGTGCACACTGAAATGTTAGAATGAGTGTGTCCACATGGAGCTGTGCACACTGAAGTGTTAGAATTTGTCCACATGGAGGTGTGCACACTAAACTGTTAGAATGAGTGTGCCCACATGGAAATGTGCACACTGAACTGTTAGAATGAGTGTGCCCACAAGGAGTTGTGCACACTGAACTGTTAGAATGAGTGTGTCCCTGTGGAGGTGTGCAAACTGAACTGTTTGAATGAGTGTGTCCCTGTGGAAGTGTGAACACTGAACTGTTAGTATGAGTGTGCCCACATGGAGGTGTGCACACTGAACTGTTGGAATGAGTGTGTCCACATGGAGGTGTGCACACTGAACTGTTAGAATGTGTCCACATTGAGGTGTGCACCCTGAACTCTTAGAATGAATGTGTCCACATGGAGGTGTGCACAATGAACTGTTAGAATGAGTGTGTCCACATGGAGGTGTGCACACTGAACTGTTAGAATGAGTGTGTCCCTTTGGAGGTGTGCACACTGAATTGTTAGAATGAGTGTGTAAACATGGAGGTGTGCACACTGAAGTGTTAGAATTTGTCCACATGGAGGTGTGCACACTGAACTGTTAGAATGAGTGTGTCCACATGGAGGTGTGCACACTGAACTGTTAGAATGAGTGTGCCCACATGGAGTTGTGCACACTGAACTGTTAGAATGATTGTGTCCACATGTAGGTGTGCACACTGAACTGTTAGAATGAGTGTATCCCTGTGGAGGTGTGCACACTGAACTGTTAGGATGAGTGTGTCCACATGGAAGTGTGCACAATGAACTGTTAGAATGTGTGTGTCCACATGGAGGTGTGCACACTGACCTGTTAGAATGAGTGTGTCCACATGGAAGTGTGCACACTGAATTGTTAGAATGAGTGTGCCCATATGGAAGTTTGCACACTGAACTGTTAGAATGAGTGTGTCCCTGTGGTGCTGTGCACACTGAATTGTTAGAATAAGTGTGTAAACATGGAGGTGTGCACACTGAAGTGTTAGAATTTGACCACATGGAGGTGTGCACACTGAACTGTTAGAATGAGTGTGTCCACATGGAGGTGTGCACACTGAACTGTTAGAATGAGTGTGCCCACAAGGAGGTGTGTACACTGAACTGTTAGAATGACTGTGTCCACATGGAGGTGTGCACATTGAACTGTTAGAATGACTGTGCCCACATGGAGTTTTGCACACTGAACTGTTAGAATGACAGTGTCCACATGGAGGTGTGCACACTGAACTGTTAGAATGAGTGTGTCCCTGTGGAGGTGTGCACACTGAACCTTTAGAATGATTGTGTCCACATACAGGTGTGCACACTGAACTGTTAGAATGAGTGTGTCCCTGTGGAGGTGTGCACAGTGAACTGTTAAAATGATTATGTCCACATGGAGGTGTGCCCACTGACCTGTTAGAATAAGTGTGTCCCTGTGGAGGTGTGCAAACTGAACTGTTAGAATGTGTCCACATGGAGGTGTGCACACTGAACTGTTAGAATGAGTGTGTCCCTGTGGAGGTGTGAACACTGAATTGTTAGAATGAGTGTGCCCACATGGAGTTTTGCACACTGATCTGTTAGAATGAGTGTGTCCACATGGAGGTGTGCACTCTGAACTATTAGAATGAGTGTGTCCCTGTGGAGGTGTGAACACTGAATTGTTAGAATGAGTGTGCCCACATGGAGTTGTGCACACTGATCTGTTAGAATGAGTGTGCCCACATGGATGTGTGCACTCTGAACTGTTAGAATGAGTGTGTCCACATGGAGGTGTGCACACTGAACTGTTAGACTGAGTGTGCCCACATGGAGTTTTGCACACTGAACTGTTAGAATGACAGTGTCCACATGGAGGTGTGCACACTGATCTGTTAGAATGAGTGTGCCCACATGGAGTTTTGCACACTGAACTGTTAGAATGACTGTGTCCACATGGAGGTTTGCACACTGAACTGTTACAATGACTGTGTCCACATGGAGGTGTGCACACTGAACTGTTAGAATGAGTGTGTCCCTGTGGAGGTGTGCACACTGAACTGTTAGAATGAGTGTGTTCACATGGAGGTGTGCACACTGAACTGTTAGAATGTGTGTGTCCACATGGAGGTTTGCACACTGAACTGTTAGAATGAGTGTGCCCACATGGAGGTGTGCACACTGAAATGTTAGAATGAGTGTGTCCACATGGAGGTGTACACACGGAACTGTTGGAATGAGTGTGCCCACATGGAGGTGTGCACACTGAACTGTTAGAATGATTGTGTCCACATGGAGGTGTGCACACTGAACTGTTAGAATGACTGTGTCCACATGGAGGTGTGCACTTTGAACTGTTAGAATGAGTGTGTCCACATGGATGTGTGCACAGTGAACTGTTAGAATGAGTGTGTCCACATGGAGGTGTGCACACTGAAATGTTAGAATTTGTCCACATGTAGGTGTGCACACTGAACTGTTAGAATGAGTGTGTCCACAGGGAGGTGTGCACACTGAACTGTTAGAATGAGTGTGTCCAAATGAAGGTGTGCACACTGAACTGTTAGAATGAGTGTGTCCACATGGAGGTGTGCACAATGAACTGTTAGAATGATTGTGTCCACATGGAGGTGTGCACACTTAACTGTTAGAATGAGTGTGTCCACATGGAGGTGTGCACACTGAACTGTTAGAATGAGTGTGTCCCTGTGGAGGTGTGCACACTGAAATGTTAGAATGAGTGTGTTTACATGGAGGTGTGCACACTGAACTGTTAGAATGAGTGTTTCCCTGAGGAGGTGTGCACACTGAACTGTAAGGATGAGTATGTCCACATGGAGGTGTGCACAATGAACTGTTAGAATGTGTGTGTCCACATGGAGGTATGCACACTGAACTGTTAGAATGAGTGTGTCCACATGGAGGTGTGCACAATGAACTGTTAGAATAAGTGTGCCCACAAGGAGGTGTGCACACTGAACTGCAAGAATGAGTATGCACACATGGAGGTGTGCACACTGAACTGTTAGAATGATTGTGTCCACATGCAGGTGTGCACACTGAACTGTTAGAATGAGTGTGTCCCTGTGGAAGTGTGCACACTGAACTCTTAGAATGATTGTGTCCACATGGAAGTGTGCACACTGAACTGTTAGAATGAGCGTGTCCCTGTGGAGGTGTGCACATTGAAATGTTAGAATGAGTGTGTCCACATCGAGGTGTGCACACTGAAGTGTTAGTTCTTGTCCATATGGAGTTGTGCACACTGAACTGTTAGAATGAGTGTGTCCACATGCAGGTGTGCACACTGAACTGTTAGAATGAGTGTGTCCACATGGAGGTGTGCACACTGAACTGTTAGAATGAGTGTGTCCACATGGATGTGTGCACACTGAACAGTTAGAATGAGTGTGCCCACATGGAGGTGTGCACACTGAACTGTTAGAATGAGTGTGTCCACATGGAGGTGTGCACACTGAAATGTTAGAATGAGTGTGCCCACATGGAGGTGTGCACACTGAAATGTTAGAATGAGTGTGTCCACATGGATGTGTGCACACTGAAATGTTAGAATGAGTGTTCCCACATGGAGGTGTGCACACTGAACTGTTAGAATGAGTGTGTCCACATGGAGGTGTGCACACTGAAATGTTAGAATGAGTGTGCCCACATGGAGGTGTGCACACTGAAATGTTAGAATGAGTGTGTCCACATGGATGTGTGCACACTGAAATGTTAGAATGAGTGTTCCCACATGGAGGTGTGCACACTGAACTGTTAGAATGAGTGTTCCCACATGGAGTTGTGCACACTGAACTGTTAGAATGAGTGTGTCCATATGGAGGTGTGCACACTGAACACTTAGAATGAGTGTGTCCACATGGAGGTGTGCACACTGAACTGTTAGAATGAGTGTGCCCACATGGAGGTGTGCACACTGAACTGTTAGAATGAGTGTGTCCACATGGAGGTGTGCACACTGAACAGTTAGAATGAGTGTGCCCACATGGAGGTGTGCACACTGAACTGTTAGAATGAGTGTGTCCACATGGAGCTGTGCACACTGAAATGTTAGAATGAGTGTGCCCACATGGAGGTGTGCACACTGAAATGTTAGAATGAGTGTGTCCACATGGAGGTGTGCACACTGAACTGTTAGAATGAGTGTGTCCACATGGAGGTGTGCACACTGAACTGTTAGAATGATTGTGTCCACATGGAGGTGTGCACACTGAACTGTTAGAATGAGTGTGTCCCTGTGGAGGTGTGCACACTGAACTGTTAGAATGATTGTGTCCACATGGAGGTTTGCACACTGAATTGTTAGAATGAGTGTGTCCCTGTGGAGGTGTGCACACTGAAATGTTAGAATGAGTGTGTCCACATGGAGGTGTGCACACTGAACTGTTAGAATGAGTGTGTCCACATAGAGGTGTGCACACTGAACTGTTAGAATGAGTGTGCCCACATGGAGTTTTGCACACTGAACTGTTAGAATGACAATGTCCCTGTGGAGGTGTGCACACTGAACTGTTAGAATGATTATGTCCACATGGAGGTGTGCACACTGAACTGTTAGAATGAATGTATCCCTGTGGAGGTGTGCACACTGAACTGTTAGAATGAGTTTGTCCACATGTAGGTGTGCACAATGAACTGTTAGAATGAGTGTGTCCACATGGAGGTGTGCACACTGAACTGTTAGAATGAGTGTGTCCACATGGAGGTGTGCACTCTGAACTATTAGAATGAGTGTGTCCCTGTGGAGGTGTGAACACTGAATTGTTAGAATGAGTGTGCCCACATGGAGTTTTGCACACTGAACTGTTAGAATGACAGTGTCCACATGGAGGTTGCACACTGAACTGTTAGAATGAGTGTGCCCACACGGAGTTTTGCACACTGAACTGTTAGAATGACTGTGTCCACATGGAGGTTTGCACACTGAACTGTTAGAATGACTGTGTCCACATGGAGGTGTGCACACTGAACTGTTAGAATGAGTGTGTCCCTGTGGAGGTGTGCACACTGAACTGTTAGAATGAGTGTGTTCACATGGAGGTGTGCACACTGAACTGTTAGAATGTGTGTGTCCACATGGAGGTGTGCACACTGAAATGTTAGAATGAGTGTGTCCACATGGAGGTGTACACACGGAACTGTTGGAATGAGTGTGCCCACATGGAGGTGTGCACACTGAACTGTTAGAATGATTGTGTCCACATGGAGGTGTGCACACTGAACTGTTAGAATGACTGTGTCCACATGGAGGTGTGCACTTTGAACTGTTAGAATGAGTGTGTCCACATGGATGAGTGCACACTGAACTGTTAGAATGAGTGTGTCCACATGGAGTTGTGCACACTGAAATGTTAGAATTTGTCCACATGTAGGTGTGCACACTGAACTGTTAGAATGAGTGTGTCCACATGGAGGTGTGCACACTGAACTGTTAGAATGAGTGTGTCCAAATGAAGGTGTGCACACTGAACTGTTAGAATGAGTGTGTCCACATGGAGGTGTGCACAATGAACTGTTAGAATGATTGTGTCCACATGGAGGTGTGCACACTTAACTGTTGGAATGAGTGTGTCCACATGGAGGTGTGCACACTGAACTGTTAGAATGAGTGTGTCCCTGTGGAGGTGTGCACACTGAAATGTTAGAATGAGTGTGTTTACATGGAGGTGTGCACACTGAACTGTTAGAATGAGTGTTTCCCTGAGGAGGTGTGCACACTGAACTGTAAGGATGAGTGTGTCCACATGGAGGTGTGCACAATGAACTGTTAGAATGTGTGTGTCCACATGGAGGTATGCACACTGAACTGTTAGAATGAGTGTGTCCACATGGAGGTGTGCACAATGAACTGTTAGAATAAGTGTGCCCACAAGGAGGTGTGCACACTGAACAGTAAGAATGAGTATGCACACATGGAGGTGTGCACACTGAACTGTTAGAATGATTGTGTCCACATGCAGGTGTGCACACTGAACTGTTAGAATGAGTGTGTCCCTGTGGAGGTGTGCACACTGAACTCTTAGAATGATTGTGTCCACATGGAGGTGTGCACACTGAACTGTTAGAATGAGCGTGTCCCTGTGGAGGTGTGCACACTGAAATGTTAGAATGAGTGTGTCCACATGGAGGTGTGCACACTGAAGGGTTAGAATTTGTCCACATGGAGATGTGCACACTGAACTGTTAGAATGAGTGTGCCCACATGGAGGTGTGCCCACTGAACTGTTAGAATGAGTGTGTCCCTGTGGAGATATGCACAATGAAATGTTAGAATGAGTGTGTCCCTGTGGAGGTGTGCACACTGAATTGTTAGAATGAGTGTGCCCACATGGATGTATGCACACTGAACTGTTAGAATGAGTGTGTCCACATGGAGGTGTGCACACTGAACTGTTCGAATGAGTGTGTCCACATGGAGGTGTGCACACTGAACTGTTAGAATGAGTGTGGCCACTTGGAGGTGTGCACACTGAAATGTTAGAATGAGTGTGCCCACATGGAGGTGTGCCCACTGAACTGTTAGAATGAGTGTTTCCCTGTGGAGATATGCACAATGAAATGTTAGAATGAGTGTGTCCCTGTGGAGGTGTGCACACTGAATTGTTAGAATGAGTGTGCCCACATGGATGTATGCACACTGAACTGTTAGAATGAGTGTGTCAACATGGAGGTGTGCACACTGAACTGTTAGAATGAGTGTGTCCACATGGAGGTGTGCACACTGAACTGTTAGAATGATTGTGTCCACATGGAGGTGTGCACACTGAACTGTTAGAATGAGTGTGTCCCTGTGGAGGTGTGCACACTGAAATGTTAGAATGAGTGTGTCCACATGGAGGTGTGCACACTGAAGTGTTAGAATTTGTCCACATAGAGGTGTGCACACTGAACTGTTAGAATGAGTGTGTCCACATGGAGGTGTGCACACTGAACTGTTAGAATGAGTGTGTCCACATGGAGGTGTGCACACTGAACTGTTAGAATGAGTGTGTCCACATGGAGGTGTGCACTCTGAACTGTTAGAATGAGTGTGCCCACGTGATGGTGTGCACATCTGAACTGTTAGAATGAGTGTGTCCACATGGAGGTGTGCACACTGAAGAGTTAGAATTTGTCCACATTGAGGTGTGCACACTGAACTGTTACAATGAGTGTGTCCACATGGAGGTGTGCACACTGAACTGTTAGAATGAGTGTGCCCACATGGAGGTGTGCACACTGAACTGTTAGAATGAGTGTGTCCACATGGAGCTGTGCACACTGAAATGTTAGAATGAGTGTGCCCACATGGAGGTGTGAACACTGAAATGTTAGAATGAGTGTGTCCACATGGAGGTGTGCACACTGAACTGTTAGAATGAGTGTGTCCACATGGAGGTGTGCACACTGAACTGTTAGAATGATTGTGTCCACATGGAGGTGTGCACACTGAACTGTTAGAATGAGTGTGTCCCTGTGGAGGTGTGCACACTGAACTGTTAGAATGATTGTGTCCACATTGAGGTTTGCACACTGAATTGTTAGAATGAGTGTGTCCCAGTGGAGGTGTGCACACTGAAATGTTAGAATGAGTGTGTCCACATGGAGGTGTGCACACTGAACTGTTAGAATGAGTGTGTCCACATAGAGGTGTGCACACTGAACTGTTAGAATGAGTGTGCCCACATGGAGTTTTGCACACTGAACTGTTAGAATGACAGTGTCCCTGTGGAGGTGTGCACACTGAACTGTTAGAATGATTATGTCCACATGGAGGTGTGCACACTGAACTGTTAGAATGAGTGTATCCCTGTGGAGGTGTGCACACTGAACTGTTAGAATGAGTTTGTCCACATGTAGGTGTGCACAATGAACTGTTAGAATGAGTGTGTCCACATGGAGGTGTGCACACTGAACTGTTAGAATGAGTGTGTCCACATGGAGGTGTGCACTCTGAACTATTAGAATGAGTGTGTCCCTGTGGAGGTGTGAACACTGAATTGTTAGAATGATTGTGCCCACATGGAGTTGTGCACACTGATCTGTGAGAATGAGTGTGCCCACATGGAGGTGTGCACTCTGAACTGTTAGAATGAGTGTGTCCACATGGAGGTGTGCACACTGAACTGTTAGAATGAGTGTGCCCACATAGAGTTTTGCACACTGAACTGTTAGAATGAGTGTGTCCGCATGGAGGTGTGCACACTGAACTGTTAGAATGAGTGTGCCCCCATGGAGTTTTGCACACTGAACTGTTAGAATGACTGTGTCCACATGGAGGTTTGCACACTGAACTGTTAGAATGACTGTGTCCACATGGAGGTGTGCACACTGAACTGTTAGAATGAGTGTGTTCACATGGAGGTGTGCAAACTGAACTGTTAGAATGAGTGTGTCCACATGGAGGTTTGCACACTGAACTGTTAGAATGAGTGTGCCCACATGGAGGTGTGCACACTGAAATGTTAGAATGAGTGTGTCCACATGGAGGTGTACACACGGAACTGTTGGAATGAGTGTGCCCACATGGAGGTGTGCACACTGAACTGTTAGAATGATTGTGTCCACATGGAGGTGTGCACACTGAACTGTTAGAATGACTGTGTCCACATGGAGGTGTGCACTTTGAACTGTTAGAATGAGTGTGTCCACATGGATGTGTGCACACTGAACTGTTAGAATGAGTGTGTCCACATGGAGGTGTGCACGCTGAACTGTTAGAATGATTGTGTCCACATGGAGGTGTGCACACTGAACTGTAAGAATGAGTGTGCCCACATGGTGTTCTGCACACTGAACTGTTAGAATGACTGTGTCCACATGGAGGTGTTCACACTGAACTGTTAGAATGAGTGTGCCCACATGGAGGTGTGCACACTGATCTGTTAGAATGAGTGTGTCCACATGGAGGTGTTCACACTGAACTGTTAGAATGAGTGTGTCCACATGGAGGTGTGCACACTGAACTGTTAGAATGAGTGTGCCCACATGGAGTTGTGCACACTGAACTGTTAGAATGAGTGTGTCCATATGGAGGTGTGCACACTGAACACTTAGAATGAGTGTGTCCACATGGAGGTGTGCACACTGAACTGTTAGAATGAGTGTGCCCACATGGAGGTGTGCACACTGAACTTTTAGAATGATTGTGCCCACATGGAGGTGTGCACACTGAACTGTTAGAATGAGTGTGTCCACATGGAGGTGTGCACACTGAACTGTTAGAATGAGTGTGTCCACATGGAGGTGTGCACACTGAAATGTTAGAATGAGTGTGTCCACATGGAGGTGTGCACACTGAACTGTTAGAATGAGTGTGTCCACATGGAGGTGTGCACACTGAACTGTTAGAATGAGTGTGCCCACATGGAGGTGTGCACACTGAACTGTTAGAATGAGTGTGTCCACATGGAGGTGTGCACACTGAACAGTTAGAATGAGTGTGCCCACATGGAGGTGTGCACACTGAACTGTTAGAATGAGTGTGTCCACATGGAGCTGTGCACACTGAAATGTTAGAATGAGTGTGCCCACATGGAGGTGTGCACACTGAAATGTTAGAATGAGTGTGTCCACATGGAGGTGTGCACACTGAACTGTTAGAATGAGTGTGTCCACATGGAGGTGTGCACACTGAACTGTTAGAATGAGTGTTCCCACATGGAGGTGTGCACACTCAACTGTTAGAATGATTGTGTCCACATGCAGATGTGCATACTGAACTGTTAGAATGAGTGTGTCCCTGTGGAGGTGTGCACACTGAACTGTTAGAATGATTGTGTCCACATGGAGGTGTGCAAACTGAACTGTTAGAATGAGTGTGTCCCTGTGGAGGTGTGCACACTGAAATGTTAGAATGAGTGTGTCCACATGGAGGTGTGCACACTGAAGGGTTAGAATTTGTCCACATGGAGATGTGCACACTGAACTGTTAGAATGAGTGTGCCCAAATGGAGGTGTGCCCACTGAACTGTTAGAATGAGTGTGTCCCTGTGGAGATATGCACAATGAAATGTTAGAATGAGTTTGTCCCTGTGGAGGTGTGCACACTGAATTGGTAGAATGAGTGTGCCCACATGGATGTATGCACACTGAACTGTTAGAATGAGTGTGTCCACATGGAGGTGTGCACACTGAACTGTTCAAATGAGTGTGTCCACATGGAGGTGTGCACACTGAACTGTTAGAATGAGTGTGTCCACTTCGAGGTGTGCACAGTGAAATGTTAGAATGAGTGTGCCCACATGGAGGTGTGCCCACTGAACTGTTAGAATGAGTGCGTCCCTGTGGAGATATGCACAATGAAATGTTAGAATGAGTGTGTCCCTGTGGAGGTGTGCACACTGAATTGTTAAAATGAGTGTGCCCACATGGATGTATGCACACTGAACTGTTAGAATGAGTGTGTCCACATGGAGGTGTGCACACTGAACTGTTAGAATGAGTGTGTCCACATGGAGGTGTGCACACTGAACTGTTAGAATGATTTTGTCCACATGGAGGTGTGCACACTGAACTGTTTGAATGAGTGTGTCCACATGGAGGTGTGCACACTGAACTGTTAGAATGAGTGTGTCCACATGGAGGTGTGCACACTGAACTGTTAGAATGAGTGTGTCCACATGGAGGTGTGCACATTGAACTGTTAGAATGAGTGTGCCCACGTGGTAGTGTGCACACTGAACTGTTAGAATGAGTGTGTCCACATGGAGGTGTGCACACTGAAGAGATAGAATTTGTCCACATTGAGGTGTGCACACTGAACTGTTAGAATGAGTGTGTCCACATGGAGGTGTGCACACTGAACTGTTAGAATGAGTGTGCCCACATGGAGTTGTGCACACTGAACTGTTAGAATGATTGTGTCCACATGGAGGTGTGCACACTGAACTGTTAGAATGAGTGTGTCCCTGTGGAGGTGTGCACACTGAACTGTTAGAATTATTGTGTCCACATGGAGGTTTGCACACTGAATTGTTAGAATGAGTGTGTCCCTGTGGAGGTGTGCACACTGAAATGTTAGAATGAGTGTGTCCACATGGAGGTGTGCACACTGAACTGTTAGAATTTGTGTGTCCCTGTGGAGGTGTGCACACTGAAATGTTAGAATGAGTGTGTCCACATGGAGCTGTGCACAGTGAAGTGTTAGAATTTGTCCCCATGGAGGTGTGCACACTGAATTGTTAGAATGAGTGTGTCCCTGTGGAGGTGTGCACACTAAACTGTTAGAATGAGTGTGCCCACATGGAGGTGTGCACACTGAACTGTTAGAATGAATGTGTCCACAAGGAGTTGTGCACACTGAACTGTTAGAATGAGTGTGTCCCTGTGGAGGTGTGCAAACTGAACTGTTAGAATGAGTGTGTCCCTGTGGAGGTGTGCACACTGAAATGTTAGAATGAGTGTGTCCACATGAAGGTGTGCACACTGAAGGGTTAAAATTTGTCCACATGGAGATGTGCACACTGACCTGTTAGAATGAGTGTGCCCACATGGAGGTGTGCCCACTGAACTGTTAGAATGAGTGTGTCGCTGTGGAGATATGCACAATGTAACGTTATAATTAGTGTGTCCCTGTGGAGATGTGCACACTGAATTGTTAGAATGAGTGTGCCCACATGGATGTATGCACACTGAACTGTTAGAATGAGTGTGCCCACATGGAGGTGTGCACACTGAACTGTTGGAATGAGTGTGTCCACATGGAGGTGTGCACACTGAACTGTTAGAATGTGTCCACATTGAGGTGTGCACCCTGAACTCTTAGAATGAATGTGTCCACATGGAGGTGTGCACAATGAACTCTTAGAATGAGTGTGTCCACATGGAGGTGTGCACACTGAACTGTTAGAATGAGTGTGTCCCTTTGGAGGTGTGCACACTGAATGGTTAGAATGAGTGTGTAAACATGGAGGTGTGCACACTGAAGTGGTAGAATTTGTCCACATGGAGGTGTGCACACTGAACTGTTAGAATGAGTGTGTCCACATGGAGGTGTGCACACTGAACTGTTAGAATGAGTGTGCCCACATGGAGTTGTGCACACTGAACTGTTAGAATGATTGTGTCCACATGTAGGTGTGCACACTGAACTGTTAGAATGAGTGTATCCCTGTGGAGGTGTGCACACTGAACTGTTAGGATGAGTGTGTCCACATGGAAGTGTTCACAATGAACTGTTAGAATATGTGTTTCCACATGGAGGTGTGCACACTGACCTGTTAGAATGAGTGTGTCCACATGGAAGTGTGCACACTGAATTGTTAGAATGAGTGTGCCCATATGGAAGTTTGCACACTGAACTGTTAGAATGAGTGTGTCCCTGTGGTGCTGTGCACACTGAATTGTTAGAATGAGTGTGTAAACATGGAGGTGTGCACACTGAAGTGTTAGAATTTGACCACATGGAGGTGTGCACACTGAACTGTTAGAATGAGTGTGTCCACATGGAGGTGTGCACACTGAACTGTTAGAATGAGTGTGCCCACATGGAGGTGTGTACACTGAACTGTTAGAATGACTGTGTCCACATGGAGGTGTGCACATTGAACTGTTAGAATGACTGTGCCCACATGGAGTTTTGCACACTGAACTGTTAGAATGATTGTGTCCACATGCAGGTGAAAACACTGAACTGTTATAATGAGTGTGTCCCTGTGAAAGTGTGCACAGTGAACTGTTAGAATGATTATGTCCACATGGAGGTGTGCCCACTGAACTGTTAGAAGGAGTGTGTCCCTGTGGAGGTGTGCAAACTGAACTGTTAGAATGTGTCCACATGGAGGTGTGCACACTGGACTGTTAGAATGATTGTGTCCACATGGAGTTGTGCACACTGAACTGTTAGAATGAGTGTGCCCACATGGAGTTTTGCACACTGAACTGTTAGAATGAGTGTGTCCACATGGAGGTTTGCACACTGAACTGTTAGAATGACTGTGTCCACATGGAGGTGTACACAAGGAACTGTTAGAATGAGTGTGCCCACATGGAGGTGTGCACACTGAACTGTTAGAATGAGTGTGTCCACATGGAGGTGTGCACACTGAACTGTTAGAGTGACTGTGTCCACATGGTGGTGTGCACTTTGAACTGTTAGAGTGAGTGTGTCCACATGGAGGTGTGCACACTGAACTGTTAGAATGAGTGTGTCCACATGGAGGTGTGCACACTGAACTGTTAGAATGAGTGTGTCCCTGTGGAGGTGTGCACAGTGAACTGTTAGAATGATTATGTCCACATGGAGGTGTGCCCACTGAACTGTTAGAATGAGTGTGTCCCTGTGGAGGTGTGCAAACTGAACTGTTAGAATGTGTCCACATGGAGGTGTGCACACTGAAATGTTAGAATGATTGTGTCCACATGGAGGTGTGCACACTGAACTGTTAAAATGTCTGTGCCCACATGGAGGTGTGCACACTGAACTGTTAGAATGAGTGTGTCCCTGTGGAGGTGTGCACACTGAACTGTTAGAATGAGTGTGCCCACATGGAGGTGTGCACACTGATCTGTTAGAATGAGTGTGCCCACATGGACGTGTGCACACTGAACTGTTAGAAAGAGTGTGTCCACATGGAGGTGTGCACACTGAACTGTTAGAATGAGTGTGCCCACATGGAGTTTTGCACACTGAACTGTTAGAATGACTGTGTCCACATGAGGTGTGCACACTGAACTGTTAGAATGAGTGTGTCTACATGGAGGTGTGCACACTGAACTGTTAGAATGAGTGTGTCCCTGTGGATGTGTGCACACTCTACTGTTAGAATGATTGTGTCCACATGCAGGTGAAAACATTGAACTGTTAGAATGTGTGTGTCCCTGTGGAGGTGTGCACAGTGAACTGTTAGAATGATTATGTCCACATGGAGGTGTGCCCACTGAACTGTTAAAATGAGTGTGTCACTGTGGAGGTGTGCAAACTGAACTGTTAGAATGTGTCCACATGGAGGTGTGCACACTGGACTGTTAGAATGATTGTGTCCACATGGAGTTGTGCACACTGAACTGTTAAAATGCCTGTGCCCACATGGAGGTGTGCACACTGAACGGTTAGAATGAGTGTGTCCCTGTGGAGGTGTGCACACTGAACTGTTACAATGAGTGTGCCCACATGGAGGTGTGCACACTGATCTGTTAGAATGAGTGTGCCCACATGGAGGTGTGCACACTGAACTGTTAGAATGAGTGTGTCCACATGGAGGTGTGCACAATGAACTGTTAGAATAAGTGTGTCCACATGGAGGTGTGCACACTGAACTGTTAGAATGAGTTTGTCCACATGGAGGTGTGCACACTGAACTGTTAGAATGAGTGTGTCCCTGTGGAGGTGTGAACACTGAATTGTTAGAATGAGTGTGCCCACATGGAGTTTTGCACACTGATCTGTTAGAATGAGTGTGCCCACATGGAGGTGTGCACTCTGAACTGTTAGAATGAGTGTGTCCACATTGAGGTGTGCACACTGAACTGTTAGAATGAGTGTGCCCACATGGAGTTTTGCACACTGAACTGTTAGAATGACAGTGTCCACATGGAGGTGTGCACACTGAACTGTTAGAATGAGTGTGCCCACATGGAGTTTTGCACACTGAACTGTTAGAATGAGTGTGTCCACATGGAGGTTTGCACACTGAACTGTTAGAATGACTGTGTCCACATGGAGGTGTACACACGGAACTGTTGGAATGAGTGTGCCCACATGGAGGTGTGCACACTGAACTGTTAGAATGAGTGTGTCCACATGGAGGTGTGCACACTGAACTGTTAGAGTGACTGTGTCCACATGGTGGTGTGCACTTTGAACTGTTAGAATGAGTGTGTCCACATGGAGGTGTGCACACTGAACTGTTAGAATGAGTGTGTCCACATGGAGGTGTGCACACTGAACTGTTAGAATGAGTGTGTCCCTGTGGAGGTGTGCACACTGAAATGTTAGAATGAGTGTGTCCACATGGAGGTGTGAACACTGAAGTGTTAGAATATGTCCACATGGAGGTGTGCACACTGAAATGTTAGAATGAGTGTGTCCACATGGAGGTGTGCACACTGAACTGTTAGAATGAGTGTGCCCACATGGAGGTGTGCACACTGAACTGTTAGAATGAGTGTGTCCACATGGAGGTGTGCACACTGAACTGTTAGAATGAGTGTGTCCCCATAGAGGTGTGCACACTGAACTGTTAGAATGAGTGTGCCCACATGGTGTTGTGCACACTGAACTGTTAGAATGACTGTGTCCACATGGAGGTGTGCACACTGAACTGTTAGAATGAGTGTGCCCACATGGAGGTGTGCACACTGAACTAATAGAATGACTGTGTCCACATGGAGGTGTGCACATGAACTGTTAGAATGACTGTGCCCACATGGAGGTGTGCACACTGAACTGTTAGAATTAGTGTGTCCCTGTGGAGTTGTGCACACTGAACTGTTACAATGAGTGTGTCAACATGGAGGTGTGCACACTGAAATGTTAGAATGTGTGTGTCCACATGGAGGTGTGAACACTGAACTGTTAGAATGAGTGTGCCCACATGGAGGTGTGCACACTGAACTGTTAGAATGAGTGTGTCCACATGGAGGTGTGCACACTGAACTGTAAGAATGAGTGTGCCCACATGGAGTTGTGTACGCTGAACTGTTAGAATGATTGTGTCCACATGGAGGTGTGCACACTGAACTGTTAGATTGAGTGTGTCCACATGGAGGTGTGCACACTGAACTGTTAGAATGAGTGTGTCCACATGAAGGTGTGCACACTGAACTGTGAGAATGAGTGTGCCCACATGGAGGTGTGCACACTGAACTGTTAGAATGAGTGTGTCCACATGGAGGTGTGCACACTGAACTGTTAGAATGAGTGTGTCCCTGTGGAGGTGTGAACACTGAACTGTTAGAATGAGTGTGTCCACATGCAGGTGTGCACACTGAACTGTTAGAATGAGTGTGTCCACATGGAGGTGTGCACACTGAACTGTTAGAATGAGTGTGTCCCTGTGGAGGTGTGCACACTGAACTGTTAGAATGATTGTGTCCACATGCAGGTGTGCACAATGAACTGTTAGAATGAGTGTGTCCCTGTGGAGGTGTGCACAGTGAACTGTTAGAATGATTATGTCCACATGGAGGTGTGCCCACTGAACTGTTAGAATGAGTGTGTCCCTGTGGAGGTGTGTACACTGAACTGTTAGAATGAGTGTGTCCCTGTGGAGGTGTGCACACTGAACTGTTAGAATGAGTGTGCCCACATGGAGGTGTGCACACTGATCTGTTAGAATGAGTGTGCCCACATGGACGTGCGCACACTGAATTGTTAGAATGAGTGTGTCCACATGGAGGTGTGCACACTGAACTGTTAGAATGATTGTGTCCACATGGAGGTGTGCACACTGTACTGTTAAAATGTCTGTGCCCACATGGAGGTGTGCACACTGAACTGTTAGAATGAGTGTGTCCCTGTGGAGGTGTGCACACTGAACTGTTAGAATGAGTGTGCCCACATGGAGGTGTGCACACTGATCTGTTAGAATGAGTGTGCCCACATGGACGTGTGCACACTGAACTGTTAGAATGAGTGTGTCCACATGGAGGTGTGCACACTGAACTGTTAGAATGAGTGTGCCCACATGGAGTTTTGCACACTGAACTGTTAGAATGACAGTGTCCCTGTGGAGGTGTGCACACTGAACTGTTAGAATGATTATGTCCACATGGAGGTGTGCACACTGAACTGTTAGAATGAGTGTATCCCTGTGAAGGTGTGCACACTGAACTGTTAGAATGAGTGTGTCCACATGGAGGTGTGCACACTGAACTATTAGAATGACAGTGTCCACATGGAGGTGTGCACACTGAACTGTTAGAATGAGTGTGCCCACATGGAGTTTTGCACACTGAACTGTTAGAATGACTGTGTCCACATGGAGGTTTGCACACTGAACTGTTAGAATGACTGTGCCCACATGGAGGTGTGCACAATGAACTGTTAGAATGAGTGTGTCCCTGTGGAGTTGTGCACACTGAACTGTTAGAATGAGTGTGTCCTCATGGAGGTGTGCACACTGAACTGTAGAATGAGTGTGCCCACATGGAGTTGTGCACACTGACCTGTTAGAATGAGTGTGCCCACATGGAGGTGTGCACACTGAACTGTTAGAATGAGTGTGTCCCCATGGAGGTGTGCACACTGAACACTTAGAATGACTGTGTCCACATTGAGGTGTGCACTTTGAACTGTTAAAATAAGTGTGTCCACATGGAGGTGTGCACACTGAACTGTTAGAATGAGTGTGTCCACATGGAGATGTGCACACTGAACTGTTAGAATGAGTGTGTCCCTGTGGAGTTGTGCACACTGAAATGTTAGAATGAGTGTGTCCACATGGATGTGTGAACACTGAACTGTTAGAATTTGTCCACATGGAGGTGTGCACACTGAACTGTTAGAATGATTGTGCCCACATGGAGTTGTGTACACTGAACTGTTAGTATGATTGTGTCCACATGGAGGTGTGCACACTGAACTGTTATATTGAGTGTGTCCACATGGAGGTGTGCACACTGAACTGTTAGAATGAGTGTGTCCACATGGAGGTGTGCACCCTGACCTGTTAGAATGAGTGTGCCCACATGGAGGTGTGCACACTGAACTGTTAGAATGAGTGTGTCCACATGGAGGTGTACACACGGAACTGTTGGAATGAGTGTGCCCACATGGAGGTGTGCACACTGAACTGTTAGAATGATTGTGTCCACATGGAGGTGTGCACACTGAACTGTTAGAATGAGTGTGCCCACATGGAGGTGTGCACACTGAACTTTTAGAATGATTGTGCCCACATGGAGGTGTGCACACTGAACTGTTAGAATGAGTGTGTCCACATGGAGGTGTGCACACTGAACTGTTAGAATGAGTGTGTCCACATGGAGGTGTGCACACTGAAATGTTAGAATGAGTGTGTCCACATGGAGGTGTGCACACTGAACTGTTAGAATGAGTGTGTCCCTGTGGAGGTGTTCACACTGAACTGTTAGAATGATTGTGTCCACATGCAGGTGTGCACACTGAACTGTTAGAATGAGTGTGTCCCTGTGGAGGTGTGCACACTGAACTGTTAGAATGAGTGTGTCCCTGTGGAGGTGTGCACACTTAACTGTTAGAATGATTGTGTCCACATGCAGGTGTGCACACTGAACTGTTAGAATGAGTGTGTCCCTGTGGAGTTGTGCAAACTGAACTGTTAGAATGTGTCCACATGGAGGTGTGCACACTGAACTGTTAGAATGATTGTGTCCACATGGAGGTGTGTACACTGAACTGTTAAAATGACTGTGCCCACATGGAGGTGTGCACACTGAACTGTTAGAATGAGTGTGTCCCTGTGGAGGTGTGCACACTGAACTGTTAGAATGAGTGTGCCCACTTGGAGGTGTGCACACTGAACTGTTAGAATGAGTGTGTCCACATGGAGGTGTGCACACTGAACTGTTAGAATGTGTGTGTCCACATGGAGGTGTGCACACTGAACTGTTAGAATGAGTGTGCCCACATGGAGTTTTGCACACTGAACTGTTAGAATGACAGTGTCCCTGTGGAGGTGTGCACACTGAACTGTTAGAATGATTATGTCCACATGGAGGTGTGCACACTGAACTGTTAGAATGAGTGTATCCCTGTGGAGGTGTGCACACTGAACTGTTAGAATGAGTGTGTCCACATGGAGGTGTGCACAATGAAATGTTAGAATTTTTATGTCCACATGGAGGCGTGCACACTGAACTGTTAGCATGAATGTGTCCACATGGAGGTGTGCACACTGAACTGTTAGAATGAGTGTGTCCCTTTGGAGGTGTGAACACAGAGATTAGAATGAGTGTGCCCACATGGAGTTGTGCACACTGATCTGTTAGAATGAGTGTGCCTACATGTAGGTGTGCACACTGAAATGTTAGAATGAGTGTGTCCACATGGAGGTGTGCACACTGAACTGTTAGAATGAGTGTGCCCACATGGAGTTTTGCACACTGAACTGTTAGAATGACAGTGTCCACATGGAGGTGTGCACACTGAAATGTTAGAATGAGTGTGCACACATGGAGTTGTGCACACTGAACTGTTAGAATGACTGTGTCCACATGGAGGTTTGCACACTGAACTGTTAGAATGAGTGTGCCCACAAGGAGGTGTGCACACTGAAATGTTAGAATGATTGTGCCCACATGGAGGTGTACACACTGAACTGTTGGATGAGTGTGCCCACATGGAGGTGTGCACACTGAACTGTTAGAATGATTGTGTCCACATGGAGGTGTGCACACTGAACTGTTAGAATGACTGTGTCCACATGGAGGTGTGCACTTTGAACTGTTAGAATGAGTGTGTCCACATGGAGGTGTGCACACTGAACTGTTAGAATGAGTGTGTCCACATGGAGGTGTGCACACTGAACTGTTAGAATGAGTGTGTCCATATGGAGGTGTGCACACTGAAATGTTAGAATGAGTGTGTTCACATGGAAGTGTGCACACTGAACTGTTAGAATTTGTCCACATGGAGGTGTGCACACTGAAATGTTAGAATGAGTGTGTCCACATGGAGGTGTGCACACTGAACTGTTAAAATGAGTGTGTCCCTGTGGAGTTGTGCACACTGAAATGTTAGAATGAGTGTGTCCACTTGGTGGTGTGCACACTGAAGTGTTAGAATTTGTCCACATGGAGGTGTGCACACTGAACTGTTAGAATGAGTGTGTCCACATCGAGGTGTGCACAGTGAACTGTTAGAATGAGTGTGTCCACATGGAGGTGTGCACACTGAACTGTTGGAATGAGTGTGTCCACATGGAGGTGTGCACACTGAACTGTTAGAATGAGTGTGCCCACATGGAGGGGTGCACACTGAATTGTTATAATGAGTGTCCACATGGAGTTGTGCACACTGAACTATTAGAATGAGTGTGTCCCTGTGGAGGTGTGCACACAGAAATGTTAGAATGAGTGTGTCCAATGGAGGTGTGCACACTGAAGAGTTAGAATTTGTCCACATTGAGGTGTGCACACTGAACTGTTAAAATTAGTGTGTCCACATGGAGGTGTGCACACTGAACTGTTAGAATGAGTGTGCCCACATGGAGGTGTGCACACTGAACTTTTAGAATGATTGTGCCCACATGGAGGTGTGCACACTGAACTGTTAGAATGAGTGTGTCCACATGGAGGTGTGCACACTGAACTTGTAGAATGAGTGTGTCCACATGGAGGTGTGCACACTGAAATGTTAGAATGAGTGTGTCCACATGGAGGTGTGCACACTGAACTGTTAGAATGAGTGTGTCCCTGTGGAGGTGTGCACACTGAACTGTTAGAATGATTGTGTCCACATGCAGGTGTGCACACTGAACTGTTAGAATGAGTGTGTCCCTGTGGAGGTGTGCACACTGAACTGTTAGAATGAGTGTGTCCCTGTGGAGGTGTGCACACTGAACTGTTAGAATGATTGTGTCCATATGCAGGTGTGCACACTGAACTGTTAGAATGAGTGTGTCCCTGTGGAGGTGTGCAAACTGAACTGTTAGAATGTGTCCACATGGAGGTGTGCACACTGAACTGTTAGAATGATTGTGTCCACATGGAGGTGTGTACACTGAACTGTTAAAATGACTGTGCCCACATGGAGGTGTGCACACTGAACTGTTAGAATGAGTGTGTCCCTGTGGAGGTGTGCACACTGAACTGTTAGAATGAGTGTGCCCACATGGAGGTGTGCACACTGATCTGTTAGAATGAGTGTGCCCACATGGAGGTGTGCACACTGAACTGTTAGAATGAGTGTGTCCACATGGAGGTGTGCACACTGAACTGTTAGAATGTGTGTGTGCACATGGAGGTGTGCACACTGAACTGTTAGATTGATTGTGCCCACATGGAGTTTTGCACACTGAACTGTTAGAATGACAGTGTCCCTGTGGAGGTGTGCACACTGAACTGTTAGAATGATTATGTCCACATGGAGGTGTGCACACTGAACTGTTAGAATGAGTGTATCCCTGTGGAGGTGTGCACACTGAACTATTAGAATGAGTGTGTCCACATGGAGGTGTGCCCAATGAAATGTTAGAATTTTTGTGTCCACATGGAGGTGTGCACACTGAACTGTTAGAATGAGTGTGTCCACATGGAGGTGTGCACACTGAACTGTTAGAATGAGTGTGTCCCTGTGGAGGTGTGAACACAGAAATTAGAATGAGTGTGCCCACATGGAGTTGTGCACACTGATCTGTTAGAATGAGTGTGCCCACATGTAGGTGTGCACACTGAAATGTTAGAATGAGTGTGTCCACATGGTGGTGTGCACACTGAACAGTTAGAATGAGTGTGCCCACATGGAGTTTTGCACACTGAACTGTTAGAATGACAGTGTCCACATGGAGGTGTGCACACTGAACTGTTAGAATGAGTGTGCACACATGGAGTTGTGCACAATGAACTGTTAGAATGACTGTGTCCACATGGAGGTTTGCACACTGAACTGTAAAATGAGTGTGCCCACAAGGAGGTGTGCACACTGAAATGTTAGAATGATTGTGCCCACATGGAGGTGTACACACTGAACTGTTGGAATGAGTGTGCCCACATGGAGGTGTGCACACTGAACTGTTAGAATGAGTGTGTCCCTGTGGAGGTGTGCACACTGAACTGTTAGAATGAGTGTGCCCACATGGAGGTGTGCACACTGATCTGTTAGAATGAGTGTGCCCACATGGAGGTGTGCACACTGAACTGTTAGAATGAGTGTGTCCACATGGAGGTGTGCACACTGAACTGTAAGAATGAGTGTGTCCACATGGAGGTGTGCACACTGAACTGTTAGAATGAGTGTGCCCACATGGAGTTTTGCACACTGAACTGTTAGAATGACAGTGTCCCTGTGGAGGTGTGCACACTGACCTGTTAGAATGATTATGTCCACATGGAGGTGTGCACACTGAACTGTTAGAATGAGTGTATCCCTGTGGATGTGTGCACACTGAACTGTTAGAATGAGTGTGTCCACATGGAGGTGTGCACAATGAAATGTTAGAATTTTTGTGTCCACATGGAGGTGTGCACACTGAACTCTTAGAGTGAGTGTGTCCACATGGAGGTGTGCACACTGAACTGTTAGAATGAGTGTGTCCCTGTGGAGGTGTAAACACAGAAATTAGAATGAGTGTGCCCACATGGAATTGTGCACACTGATCTGTTAGAATGAGTGTGCCCACATGTAGGTGTGCACACTGAAATGTTAGAATGAGTGTGTCCACATGGTGGTGTGCACACTGACCTGTTAGAATGAGTGTGCCCACATGGAGTTTTGCACACTGAACTGTTAGAATGACAGTGTCCACATGGAGGTGTGCACACTGAACTGTTAGAATGAGTGTGCACACATGGAGTTGTGCACACTGAACTGTTAGAATGACTGTGTCCACATGTAGGTTTGCACACTGAACTGTTAGAATGAGTGTGCCCACAAGGAGGTGTGCACACTGAAATGTTAGAATGATTGTGCCCACATGGAGTTGTACACACTGAACTGTTGGAATGAGTGTGCCCACATGGAGGTGTGCACACTGAACTGTTAGAATGACTGTGTCCACATGGAGGTGTGCACTTTTAACTGTTAGAATGAGTGTGTCCACATGGAGGTTTGCACACTGAACTGTTAGAATGAGTGTGTCCACATGGAGGTGTGCACAATGAACTGTTAGAATGAGTGTGTCCATATGGAGGTGTGCACTTTTAACTGTTAGAATGAGTGTGTCCATATGGAGGTGTGCACACTGAAATGTTAGAATGATTGTGTCCACATGGAAGTGTGCACACTGAACTGTTAGAATGAGTGTGCCCACATGGATGGGTGCACACTGAATTGTTAGAATGAATGTGTCCACATGGAGTTGTGCACACTGAACTGTTAGAATGAGTGTGTCCCTGTGGAGGTGTGCAAACAGAAATGTTAGAATGAGTGTGTCCACATGGAGGTGTGCACACTGAAGAGTTAGAATTTGTTCACATTGAGGTGTGCACACTGAACTGTTAAAATTAGTTTGTCCACATGGAGGTGTGCACACTGAAGTGTTAGAATTTGTCCACTTGGAGGTGTGCACACTGAACTGTTAGAATGAGTGTGTCCACATCGAGGTGTGCACACTGAACTGTTAGAATGAGTGTGTCCACATGGAGGTGTGCACACTGAACTGTTAGAATGAGTGTGTCCACATGGAGGTGTGCACACTGAACTGTTAGAATGAGTGTGCCCACATGGAGGGGTGCACACTGAATTGTTAGAATGAGTGTGTCCACATGGAGTTGTGCACACTGAACTGTTAGAATGAGTGTGTCCCTGTGGAGGTGTGCACACAGAAATGTTAGAATGAGTGTGTCCACATGGAGGTGTGCACACAGAAGAGTTAGAACTTGTCCACATGGATGTGTGCACACTGAACTGTTAGAATGTGTGTGTCCACATGGAGGTGTGCACACTGAACTGTTAGAATGAGTGTGTCCACATGGAGGTGTGCACAATGAACTGTTAGAATGAGTATGCACACATGGAGTTGTGCACACTGAACTGTTAGAATGATTGTGTCCACATGCAAGTGTGCACACTGAACTGTTAGAATGAGTGTGTCCCTGTGGAGGTGCGCACACTGAACTGTTAGAATGATTGTGTCCACATGGAGGTGTGCACACTGAACTGTTAGAATGAATGTGTCCCTGTGGAAGTGTGCACATTGAAATGTTAGAATGAGTGTGTCCACATGGAGGTGTGCACACTGAAATGTTAGAATTTGTCCACATGTAGGTGTGCACACTGAACTGTTAGAATGAGTGTGTCCACATGGAGGTGTGCACACTGAACTGTTAGAATGAGTGTGTCCAAATGAAGGTGTGCACACTGAACTGTTAGAATGAGTGTGTACACATGGAGGTGTGCACACTGAACTGTTAGAATGATTGTGTCCACATGGAGGTGTGCACACTTAACTGTTAGAATGAGTGTGTCCACATGGAGGTGTGCACACTGAACTGTTAGAATGAGTGTGTCCCTGTGGAGGTGTGCACACTGAAATGTTAGAATGAGTGTGTCCCTGTGGAGGTGTGCACACTGAACTGTTAGAATGAGTGTTTCCCTGAGGAGGTGTGCACACTGAACTGTAAGGATGAGTGTGTCCACATGGAGGTGTGCACAATGAACTGTTAGAATGTGTGTGTCCACATGGAGGTATGCACACTGAACTGTTAGAATAAGTGTGCCCACAAGGAGGTGTGCACACTGAACTGTAAGAATGAGTATGCACACATGGAGGTGTGCACACTGAACTGTTAGAATGATTGTGTCCACATGCAGGTGTGCACACTGAACTGTTAGAATGAGTGTGTCCCTGTGGAGGTGTGCACACTGAACTCTTAGAATGATTGTGTCCACATGGAGGTGTGCACACTGAACTGTTAGAATGAGCGTGTCCCTGTGGAGGTGTGCACATTGAAATGTTAGAATGAGTGTGTCCACATGGAGGTGTGCACACTGAAGTGTTAGTACTTGTCCATATGGAGTTGTGCACACTGAACTGTTAGAATGAGTGTGTCCACATGGAGGTGTGCACATTGAACTGTTAGAATGAGTGTGTCCACATGGAGGTGTGCACACTGAACTGTTAGAATGAGTGTGTCCACATGGAGGTGTGCACACTGATCTGTTAGAATGAGTGTGCCCACATCGAGGTGTGCACCCTGAACTGTTAGAATGAGTGTGTCCACATGGATGTGTGCACACTGAACAGTTAGAATGAGTGTGCCCACATGGAGGTGTGCACACTGAACTGTTAGAATGAGTGTGTCCACATGGAGGTGTGCACACTGAAATGTTAGAATGAGTGTGCCCACATGAAGGTGTGCACACTGAAATGTTAGAATGAGTGTGTCCACATGGATGTGTGCACACTGAAATGTTAGAATGAGTGTTCCCACATGGAGGTGTGCACACTGAACTGTTAGAATGATTGTGTCCACATGCAGATGTGCATACTGAACTGTTAGAATTAGTGTGTCCCTGTGGAGGTGTGCACACTGAACTGTTAGAATGATTGTGTCCACATGGAGGTGTGCACACTGAACTGTTAGAATGAGTGAGTCCCTGTGGAGGTGTGCAAACTGAACTGTTAGAATGTGTCCACATGGAGGTGTGCACACTGAAATGTTAGAATGATTGTGTCCACATGGAGGTGTGCACACTGAACTGTTAAAATGTCTGTGCCCACATGGAGGTGTGCACACTGAACTGTTAGAATGAGTGTGTCCCTGTGGAGGTGTGCACACTGAACTCTTAGAATGATTGTGTCCACATGGAGGTGTGCACACTGAACTGTTAGAATGAGCGTGTCCCTGTTTAGGTGTGCACATTGAAATGTTAGAATGAGTGTGTCCACATGGAGGTGTGCACACTGAAGTGTTAGTACTTGTCCATATGGAGTTGTGCACACTGAACTGTTAGAATGAGTGTGTCCACATGGAGGTGTGCACATTGAACTGTTAGAATGAGTGTGTCCACATGGAGGTGTGCACACTGAACTGTTAGAATGAGTGTGTCCACATGGAGGTGTGCACACTGATCTGTTAGAATGAGTGTGCCCACATCGAGGTGTGCACCCTGAACTGTTAGAATGAGTGTGTCCACATGGATGTGTGCACACTGAACAGTTAGAATGAGTGTGCCCACATGGAGGTGTGCACACTGAACTGTTAGAATGAGTGTGTCCACATGGAGGTGTGCACACTGAAATGTTAGAATGAGTGTGCCCACATGGAGGTGTGCACACTGAAATGTTAGAATGAGTGTGTCCACATGGATGTGTGCACACTGAAATGTTAGAATGAGTGTTCCCACATGGAGGTGTGCACACTGAACTGTTAGAATGATTGTGTCCACATGCAGATGTGCATACTGAACTGTTAGAATGAGTGTGTCCCTGTGGAGGTGTGCACACTGAACTGTTAGAATGATTGTGTCCACATGGAGGTGTGCACACTGAACTGTTAGAATGAGTGTGTCCCTGTGGAGGTGTGCACACTGAAATGTTAGAATGAGTGTGTCCACATGGAGGTGTGCACACTGAAGGGTTAGAATTTGTCCACATGGAGTTGTGCACACTGAACTGTTAGAATGAGTGTGCCCACATGGAGGTGTGCCCACTGAACTGTTAGAATGAGTGTGTCCCTG
Organism: Peromyscus eremicus; assembly: GCF_949786415.1. NCBI lineage: Eukaryota > Metazoa > Chordata > Mammalia > Rodentia > Cricetidae > Peromyscus > Peromyscus eremicus. The sequence goes on along the minus strand of NW_026736183.1, from coordinate 10,968 downwards.
TGGAGATACGCACAATGAAATGTTAGAATGAGTGTGTCCCTGTGGAGGTGTGCACACTGAATTGTTAGAATGAGTGTGCCCACATGGATGTATGCACACTGAACTGTTAGAATGAGTGTGTCCACATGGAGTTGTGCACACTGAACTTTTCGAATGAGTGTGTCCACATGGAGGTGTGCACACTGAACTGTTAGAATGAGTGTGTCCACTTGGAGGTGTGCACACTGAATTGTTAGAATGAGTGTGCCCACATGGAGGTGTGCCCACTGAACTGTTAGAATGAGTGTGTCCCTGTGGAGATATGCACAATGAAATGTTAGAATGAGTGTGTCCCTGTGGAGGTGTGCACATTGAATTGTTAGAATGAGTGTGCCCACATGGATGTATGCACACTGAACTGTTAGAATGAGTGTGTCAACATGGAGGTGTGCACACTGAACTGTTAGAATGAGTGTGTCCACATGGAGGTGTGCACACTGAACTGTTAGAATTATTGTGTCCACATGGAGGTGTGCACACTGAACTGTTAGAATGAGTGTGTCCCTGTGGAGGTGTGCACACTGAAATGTTAGAATGAGTGTGTCCACATGGAGGTGTGCACACTGAAGTGTTAGAATTTGTCCACATAGAGGTGTGCACACTGAACTGTTAGAATGAGTGTGTCCACATGGAGGTGTGCACACTGAACTGTTAGAATGAGTGTGTCCTCATGGAGGTGTGCACACTGAACTGTTAGAATGAGTGTGTCCACATGGAGGTGTGCACACTGAACTGTTAGAATGAGTGTGCCCACGTGATGGTGTGCACACTGAACTGTTAGAATGAGTGTGTCCACATTGAGGTGTGCACACTGAAGAGTTAGAATTTGTCCACATTGAGGTGAGCACACTGAACTGTTACAATGAGTGTGTCCACATGGAGATGTGCACACTGAACTGTTAGAATGAGTGTGCCCACATGGAGTTGTGCACACTGAACTGTTAGAATGATTGTGTCCACATGGAGGTGTGCACACTGAACTGTTAGAATGAGTGTGTCCCTGTGGAGGTGTGCACACTGAACTGTTAGAATGATTGTGTCCACATGGAGGTTTGCACACTGAATTGTTAGAATGAGTGTGTCCCTGTGGAGGTGTGCACACTGAAATGTTAGAATGAGTGTGTCCACATGGAGGTGTGCACACTGAACTGTTAGAATGAGTGTGTCCACATAGAGGTGTGCACACTGAACTGTTAGAATGAGTGTGCCCACATGGAGTTTTGCACACTGAACTGTTAGAATGACAGTGTCCCTGTGGAGGTGTGCACACTGAACTGTTAGAATGATTATGTCCACATGGAGGTGTGCACACTGAAATGTTAGAATGAGTGTATCCCTGTGGAGGTGTGCACACTGAACTGTTAGAATGAGTTTGTCCACATGTAGGTGTGCACAATGAACTGTTAGAATGAGTGTGTCCACATGGAGGTGTGCACACTGAACTGTTAGAATGAGTGTGTCCACATGGAGGTGTGCACACTGAACTATTAGAATGAGTGTGTCCCTGTGGAGGTGTGAACACTGAATTGTTAGAATGAGTGTGCCCACATGGAGTTGTGCACACTGATCTGTTAGAATGAGTGTGCCCACATGGAGGTGTGCACTCTGAACTGTTAGAATGAGTGTGTCCACATGGAGGTGTGCACACTGAACTGTTAGAATGAGTGTGCCCACATGGAGTTTTGCACACTGAACTGTTAGAATGACAGTGTCCACATGGAGGTGTGCACACTGAACTGTTAGAATGAGTGTGCCCACATGGAGTTTTGCACACTGAACTGTTAGAATGACTGTGTCCACATGGAGGTTTGCACACTGAACTGTTAGAATGACTGTGTCCACATGGAGGTGTGCACACTGAACTGTTAGAATGAGTGTGTCCCTGTGGAGGTGTGCACACTGAACTGTTAGAATGAGTGTGCCCACATGGAGGTGTGCACACTGAAGTGTTAGAATGAGTGTGTCCACATGGAGGTGTACACACGGAACTGTTGGAATGAGTGTGCCCACATGGAGGTGTGCACACTGAACTGTTAGAATGATTGTGTCCACATGGAGGTGTGCACACTGAACTGTTAGAATGACTGTGTCCACATGGAGGTGTGCACTTTGAACTGTTAGAATGAGTGTGTCCACATGGATGTGTGCACACTGAACTGTTAGAATGAGTGTGTCCACATGGAGTTGTGCACGCTGAACTGTTAGAATGATTGTGTCCACATGGAGGTGTGCACACTGAACTGTAAGTATGAGTGTGCCCACATGGTGTTATGCACACTGAACTGTTAGAATGACTGTGTCCACATGGAGGTGTTCACACTGAACTGTTAGAATGAGTGTGCCCACATGGAGGTGTGCACACTGATCTGTTAGAATGAGTGTGTCCACATGGAGGTGTGCACACTGAACTGTTAGAATGAGTGTGTCCACATGGAGGTGTGCACACTGAACTGTTAGAATGAGTGTGCCCACATGGAGTTGTGCACACTGAACTGTTAGAATGAGTGTGTCCATATGGAGGTGTGCACACTGAACACTTAGAATGAGTGTGTCCACATTGAGGTGTTTACACTGAACTGTTAGAATGAGTGTGCCCACATGGAGGTGTGCACACTGAACTGTTAGAATGAGTGTGTCCACATGGAGGTGTGCACACTGAACAGTTAGAATGAGTGTGCCCACATGGAGGTGTGCACACTGAACTGTTAGAATGAGTGTGTCCACATAGAGGTGTGCACACTGAACTGTTAGAATGAGTGTGCCCACATGGAGTTTTGCACACTGAACTGTTAGAATGACAGTGTCCCTGTGGAGGTGTGCACACTGAACTGTTAGAATGATTATGTCCACATGGAGGTGTGCACACTGAACTGTTAGAACGAATGTATCCCTGTGGAGTTGTGCACACTGAACTGTTAGTATGAGTTTGTCCACATGTAGGTGTGCACAATGAACTGTTAGAATGAGTGTGTCCACATGGAGGTGTGCACACTGAACTGTTAGAATGAGTGTGTCCACATGGAGGTGTGCACTCTGAACTATTAGAATGAGTGTGTCCCTGTGGAGGTGTGAACACTGAATTGTTAGAATGAGTGTGCCCACATGGAGTTGTGCACACTGATCTGTTAGAATGAGTGTGCCCACATGGATGTGTGCACTCTGAACTGTTAGAATGAGTGTGTCCACATGGAGGTGTGCACACTGAACTGTTAGACTGAGTGTGCCCACATGGAGTTTTGCACACTGAACTGTTAGAATGACAGTGTCCACATGGAGGTGTGCACACTGATCTGTTAGAATGAGTGTGCCCACATGGAGTTTTGCACACTGAACTGTTAGAATGACTGTGTCCACATGGAGGTTTGCACACTGAACTGTTACAATGACTGTGTCCACATGGAGGTGTGCACACTGAACTGTTAGAATGAGTGTGTCCCTGTGGAGGTGTGCACACTGAACTGTTAGAATGAGTGTGTTCACATGGAGGTGTGCACACTGAACTGTTAGAATGTGTGTGTCCACATGGAGGTTTGCACACTGAACTGTTAGAATGAGTGTGCCCACATGGAGGTGTGCACACTGAAATGTTAGAATGAGTGTGTCCACATGGAGGTGTACACACGGAACTGTTGGAATGAGTGTGCCCACATGGAGGTGTGCACACTGAACTGTTAGAATGATTGTGTCCACATGGAGGTGTGCACACTGAACTGTTAGAATGACTGTGTCCACATGGAGGTGTGCACTTTGAACTGTTAGAATGAGTGTGTCCACATGGATGTGTGCACACTGAACTGTTAGAATGAGTGTGTCCACATGGAGGTGTGCACACTGAAATGTTAGAATTTGTCCACATGTAGGTGTGCACACTGAACTGTTAGAATGAGTGTGTCCACAGGGAGGTGTGCACACTGAACTGTTAGAATGAGTGTGTCCAAATGAAGGTGTGCACACTGAACTGTTAGAATGAGTGTGTCCACATGGAGGTGTGCACAATGAACTGTTAGAATGATTGTGTCCACATGGAGGTGTGCACACTTAACTGTTAGAATGAGTGTGTCCACATGGAGGTGTGCACACTGAACTGTTAGAATGAGTGTGTCCCTGTGGAGGTGTGCACACTGAAATGTTAGAATGAGTGTGTTTACATGGAGGTGTGCACACTGAACTGTTAGAATGAGTGTTTCCCTGAGGAGGTGTGCACACTGAACTGTAAGGATGAGTATGTCCACATGGAGGTGTGCACAATGAACTGTTAGAATGTGTGTGTCCACATGGAGGTATGCACACTGAACTGTTAGAATGAGTGTGTCCACATGGAGGTGTGCACAATGAACTGTTAGAATAAGTGTGCCCACAAGGAGGTGTGCACACTGAACTGCAAGAATGAGTATGCACACATGGAGGTGTGCACACTGAACTGTTAGAATGATTGTGTCCACATGCAGGTGTGCACACTGAACTGTTAGAATGAGTGTGTCCCTGTGGAAGTGTGCACACTGAACTCTTAGAATGATTGTGTCCACATGGAAGTTTGCACACTGAACTGTTAGAATGAGCGTGTCCCTGTGGAGGTGTGCACATTGAAATGTTAGAATGAGTGTGTCCACATCGAGGTGTGCACACTGAAGTGTTAGTTCTTGTCCATATGGAGTTGTGCACACTGAACTGTTAGAATGAGTGTGTCCACATGCAGGTGTGCACACTGAACTGTTAGAATGAGTGTGTCCACATGGAGGTGTGCACACTGAACTGTTAGAATGAGTGTGTCCACATGGATGTGTGCACACTGAACAGTTAGAATGAGTGTGCCCACATGGAGGTGTGCACACTGAACTGTTAGAATGAGTGTGTCCACATGGAGGTGTGCACACTGAAATGTTAGAATGAGTGTGCCCACATGGAGGTGTGCACACTGAAATGTTAGAATGAGTGTGTCCACATGGATGTGTGCACACTGAAATGTTAGAATGAGTGTTCCCACATGGAGGTGTGCACACTGAACTGTTAGAATGAGTGTGTCCACATGGAGGTGTGCACACTGAAATGTTAGAATGAGTGTGCCCACATGGAGGTGTGCACACTGAAATGTTAGAATGAGTGTGTCCACATGGATGTGTGCACACTGAAATGTTAGAATGAGTGTTCCCACATGGAGGTGTGCACACTGAACTGTTAGAATGAGTGTTCCCACATGGAGTTGTGCACACTGAACTGTTAGAATGAGTGTGTCCATATGGAGGTGTGCACACTGAACACTTAGAATGAGTGTGTCCACATGGAGGTGTGCACACTGAACTGTTAGAATGAGTGTGCCCACATGGAGGTGTGCACACTGAACTGTTAGAATGAGTGTGTCCACATGGAGGTGTGCACACTGAACAGTTAGAATGAGTGTGCCCACATGGAGGTGTGCACACTGAACTGTTAGAATGAGTGTGTCCACATGGAGCTGTGCACACTGAAATGTTAGAATGAGTGTGCCCACATGGAGGTGTGCACACTGAAATGTTAGAATGAGTGTGTCCACATGGAGGTGTGCACACTGAACTGTTAGAATGAGTGTGTCCACATGGAGGTGTGCACACTGAACTGTTAGAATGATTGTGTCCACATGGAGGTGTGCACACTGAACTGTTAGAATGAGTGTGTCCCTGTGGAGGTGTGCACACTGAACTGTTAGAATGATTGTGTCCACATGGAGGTTTGCACACTGAATTGTTAGAATGAGTGTGTCCCTGTGGAGGTGTGCACACTGAAATGTTAGAATGAGTGTGTCCACATGGAGGTGTGCACACTGAACTGTTAGAATGAGTGTGTCCACATAGAGGTGTGCACACTGAACTGTTAGAATGAGTGTGCCCACATGGAGTTTTGCACACTGAACTGTTAGAATGACAATGTCCCTGTGGAGGTGTGCACACTGAACTGTTAGAATGATTATGTCCACATGGAGGTGTGCACACTGAACTGTTAGAATGAATGTATCCCTGTGGAGGTGTGCACACTGAACTGTTAGAATGAGTTTGTCCACATGTAGGTGTGCACAATGAACTGTTAGAATGAGTGTGTCCACATGGAGGTGTGCACACTGAACTGTTAGAATGAGTGTGTCCACATGGAGGTGTGCACTCTGAACTATTAGAATGAGTGTGTCCCTGTGGAGGTGTGAACACTGAATTGTTAGAATGAGTGTGCCCACATGGAGTTTTGCACACTGAACTGTTAGAATGACAGTGTCCACATGGAGGTTGCACACTGAACTGTTAGAATGAGTGTGCCCACATGGAGTTTTGCACACTGAACTGTTAGAATGACTGTGTCCACATGGAGGTTTGCACACTGAACTGTTAGAATGACTGTGTCCACATGGAGGTGTGCACACTGAACTGTTAGAATGAGTGTGTCCCTGTGGAGGTGTGCACACTGAACTGTTAGAATGAGTGTGTTCACATGGAGGTGTGCACACTGAACTGTTAGAATGTGTGTGTCCACATGGAGGTTTGCACACTGAACTGTTAGAATGAGTGTGCCCACATGGAGGTGTGCACACTGAAATGTTAGAATGAGTGTGTCCACATGGAGGTGTACACACGGAACTGTTGGAATGAGTGTGCCCACATGGAGGTGTGCACACTGAACTGTTAGAATGATTGTGTCCACATGGAGGTGTGCACACTGAACTGTTAGAATGACTGTGTCCACATGGAGGTGTGCACTTGGAACTGTTAGAATGAGTGTGTCCACATGGATGAGTGCACACTGAACTGTTAGAATGAGTGTGTCCACATGGAGTTGTGCACACTGAAATGTTAGAATTTGTCCACATGTAGGTGTGCACACTGAACTGTTAGAATGAGTGTGTCCACATGGAGGTGTGCACACTGAACTGTTAGAATGAGTGTGTCCAAATGAAGGTGTGCACACTGAACTGTTAGAATGAGTGTGTCCACATGGAGGTGTGCACAATGAACTGTTAGAATGATTGTGTCCACATGGAGGTGTGCACACTTAACTGTTGGAATGAGTGTGTCCACATGGAGGTGTGCACACTGAACTGTTAGAATGAGTGTGTCCCTGTGGAGGTGTGCACACTGAAATGTTAGAATGAGTGTGTTTACATGGAGGTGTGCACACTGAACTGTTAGAATGAGTGTTTCCCTGAGGAGGTGTGCACACTGAACTGTAAGGATGAGTGTGTCCACATGGAGGTGTGCACAATGAACTGTTAGAATGTGTGTGTCCACATGGAGGTATGCACACTGAACTGTTAGAATGAGTGTGTCCACATGGAGGTGTGCACAATGAACTGTTAGAATAAGTGTGCCCACAAGGAGGTGTGCACACTGAACAGTAAGAATGAGTATGCACACATGGAGGTGTGCACACTGAACTGTTAGAATGATTGTGTCCACATGCAGGTGTGCACACTGAACTGTTAGAATGAGTGTGTCCCTGTGGAGGTGTGCACACTGAACTCTTAGAATGATTGTGTCCACATGGAGGTGTGCACACTGAACTGTTAGAATGAGCGTGTCCCTGTGGAGGTGTGCACACTGAAATGTTAGAATGAGTGTGTCCACATGGAGGTGTGCACACTGAAGGGTTAGAATTTGTCCACATGGAGATGTGCACACTGAACTGTTAGAATGAGTGTGCCCACATGGAGGTGTGCCCACTGAACTGTTAGAATGAGTGTGTCCCTGTGGAGATATGCACAATGAAATGTTAGAATGAGTGTGTCCCTGTGGAGGTGTGCACACTGAATTGTTAGAATGAGTGTGCCCACATGGATGTATGCACACTGAACTGTTAGAATGAGTGTGTCCACATGGAGGTGTGCACACTGAACTGTTCGAATGAGTGTGTCCACATGGAGGTGTGCACACTGAACTGTTAGAATGAGTGTGGCCACTTGGAGGTGTGCACACTGAAATGTTAGAATGAGTGTGCCCACATGGAGGTGTGCCCACTGAACTGTTAGAATGAGTGTGTCCCTGTGGAGATATGCACAATGAAATGTTAGAATGAGTGTGTCCCTGTGGAGGTGTGCACACTGAATTGTTAGAATGAGTGTGCCCACATGGATGTATGCACACTGAACTGTTAGAATGAGTGTGTCAACATGGAGGTGTGCACACTGAACTGTTAGAATGAGTGTGTCCACATGGAGGTGTGCACACTGAACTGTTAGAATGATTGTGTCCACATGGAGGTGTGCACACTGAACTGTTAGAATGAGTGTGTCCCTGTGGAGGTGTGCACACTGAAATGTTAGAATGAGTGTGTCCACATGGAGGTGTGCACACTGAAGTGTTAGAATTTGTCCACATAGAGGTGTGCACACTGAACTGTTAGAATGAGTGTGTCCACATGGAGGTGTGCACACTGAACTGTTAGAATGAGTGTGTCCACATGGAGGTGTGCACACTGAACTGTTAGAATGAGTGTGTCCACATGGAGGTGTGCACTCTGAACTGTTAGAATGAGTGTGCCCACGTGATGGTGTGCACATCTGAACTGTTAGAATGAGTGTGTCCACATGGAGGTGTGCACACTGAAGAGTTAGAATTTGTCCACATTGAGGTGTGCACACTGAACTGTTACAATGAGTGTGTCCACATGGAGGTGTGCACACTGAACTGTTAGAATGAGTGTGCCCACATGGAGGTGTGCACACTGAACTGTTAGAATGAGTGTGTCCACATGGAGCTGTGCACACTGAAATGTTAGAATGAGTGTGCCCACATGGAGGTGTGAACACTGAAATGTTAGAATGAGTGTGTCCACATGGAGGTGTGCACACTGAACTGTTAGAATGAGTGTGTCCACATGGAGGTGTGCACACTGAACTGTTAGAATGATTGTGTCCACATGGAGGTGTGCACACTGAACTGTTAGAATGAGTGTGTCCCTGTGGAGGTGTGCACACTGAACTGTTAGAATGATTGTGTCCACATTGAGGTTTGCACACTGAATTGTTAGAATGAGTGTGTCCCAGTGGAGGTGTGCACACTGAAATGTTAGAATGAGTGTGTCCACATGGAGGTGTGCACACTGAACTGTTAGAATGAGTGTGTCCACATAGAGGTGTGCACACTGAACTGTTAGAATGAGTGTGCCCACATGGAGTTTTGCACACTGAACTGTTAGAATGACAGTGTCCCTGTGGAGGTGTGCACACTGAACTGTTAGAATGATTATGTCCACATGGAGGTGTGCACACTGAACTGTTAGAATGAGTGTATCCCTGTGGAGGTGTGCACACTGAACTGTTAGAATGAGTTTGTCCACATGTAGGTGTGCACAATGAACTGTTAGAATGAGTGTGTCCACATGGAGGTGTGCACACTGAACTGTTAGAATGAGTGTGTCCACATGGAGGTGTGCACTCTGAACTATTAGAATGAGTGTGTCCCTGTGGAGGTGTGAACACTGAATTGTTAGAATGATTGTGCCCACATGGAGTTGTGCACACTGATCTGTGAGAATGAGTGTGCCCACATGGAGGTGTGCACTCTGAACTGTTAGAATGAGTGTGTCCACATGGAGGTGTGCACACTGAACTGTTAGAATGAGTGTGCCCACATAGAGTTTTGCACACTGAACTGTTAGAATGAGTGTGTCCGCATGGAGGTGTGCACACTGAACTGTTAGAATGAGTGTGCCCCCATGGAGTTTTGCACACTGAACTGTTAGAATGACTGTGTCCACATGGAGGTTTGCACACTGAACTGTTAGAATGACTGTGTCCACATGGAGGTGTGCACACTGAACTGTTAGAATGAGTGTGTTCACATGGAGGTGTGCAAACTGAACTGTTAGAATGAGTGTGTCCACATGGAGGTTTGCACACTGAACTGTTAGAATGAGTGTGCCCACATGGAGGTGTGCACACTGAAATGTTAGAATGAGTGTGTCCACATGGAGGTGTACACACGGAACTGTTGGAATGAGTGTGCCCACATGGAGGTGTGCACACTGAACTGTTAGAATGATTGTGTCCACATGGAGGTGTGCACACTGAACTGTTAGAATGACTGTGTCCACATGGAGGTGTGCACTTTGAACTGTTAGAATGAGTGTGTCCACATGGATGTGTGCACACTGAACTGTTAGAATGAGTGTGTCCACATGGAGGTGTGCACGCTGAACTGTTAGAATGATTGTGTCCACATGGAGGTGTGCACACTGAACTGTAAGAATGAGTGTGCCCACATGGTGTTCTGCACACTGAACTGTTAGAATGACTGTGTCCACATGGAGGTGTTCACACTGAACTGTTAGAATGAGTGTGCCCACATGGAGGTGTGCACACTGATCTGTTAGAATGAGTGTGTCCACATGGAGGTGTTCACACTGAACTGTTAGAATGAGTGTGTCCACATGGAGGTGTGCACACTGAACTGTTAGAATGAGTGTGCCCACATGGAGTTGTGCACACTGAACTGTTAGAATGAGTGTGTCCATATGGAGGTGTGCACACTGAACACTTAGAATGAGTGTGTCCACATGGAGGTGTGCACACTGAACTGTTAGAATGAGTGTGCCCACATGGAGGTGTGCACACTGAACTTTTAGAATGATTGTGCCCACATGGAGGTGTGCACACTGAACTGTTAGAATGAGTGTGTCCACATGGAGGTGTGCACACTGAACTGTTAGAATGAGTGTGTCCACATGGAGGTGTGCACACTGAAATGTTAGAATGAGTGTGTCCACATGGAGGTGTGCACACTGAACTGTTAGAATGAGTGTGTCCACATGGAGGTGTGCACACTGAACTGTTAGAATGAGTGTGCCCACATGGAGGTGTGCACACTGAACTGTTAGAATGAGTGTGTCCACATGGAGGTGTGCACACTGAACAGTTAGAATGAGTGTGCCCACATGGAGGTGTGCACACTGAACTGTTAGAATGAGTGTGTC
>NW_026736182.1:0-80773 GCF_949786415.1 Peromyscus eremicus | reverse complement strand
CGTTTAGGACTGGGAAACAAACGCTAGCTCGCCTTGCAAGAAACACACTCTGCTTTTGAGAAAACAGCACTCTTCTACTCTCCTGTGTTTCCTAGAGGGCCAGAACAGTGAGCTTGCTCTGAACAAAAGAACTGTGATTCCTACACACACGGGGCATATCTAGTTCAACTCTGCTTAGGAAACTGACAAGAACAGTAGCTTCTCTTCAGTCCAATACACTGTACTTGCTGGGAACAGACGCGAGTGCTATTTGGACTGTGTATGGCAATGGGAGCGCAATAGTGACTCTTCTTAGCAGAAAACAACTCTTGCTCGTAGGACCAGAAACTGCATGGGATTCAATTCCGTTTAGGACTGGGAAACAAACGCTAGCTCGCCTTGCAAGAAACACACTCTGCTTTTGAGAAAACAGCACTCTTCTACTCTCCTGTGTTTCCTATAGGGCCAGAACAGTGAGCTTGCTCAGAACAAAAGAACTGTGCTTCCTACACACACGGGCATATCTAGTTCAACTCTGCTTAGGAAACTGACAAGAACAGTAGCTTCTCTTCAGTCCAATACACTGTACTTGCTGGGAACAGACGCGAGTGTTATTTGCACTGTGTATGGCAATGGGAGCGCAATAGTGACTCTTCTTAGCAGAAAACAACTCTTGCTCGTAGGACCAGAAACTGCATGGGATTCAACTCCGTTTAGGACTGGGAACCAAACGCTAGCTCGCCTTGCAAGAAACACACTCTGCTTTTGAGAAAACAGCACTCTTCTACTCTCCTGTGTTTCCTATAGGGCCAGAACAGTGAGCTTGCTCAAAACAAAAGAACTGTGCTTCCTACACACACGGGGCATATCTAGTTCAACTCTGCTTAGGAAACTGACAGGAACAGTAGCTTCTCTTCAGTCCAATACACTGTACTTGCTGGGAACAGACGCGAGTGCTATTTGCACTGTGTATGGCAATGGGAGCGCAATAGTGACTCTTCTTTGCAGAAAACAACTCTTGCTCGTAGGAGGAGAAACTGCATGGGATTCAACTCCGTTTAGGACTGGGAAACAAACGCTAGCTCGCCTTGCAAGAAACACACTCTGCTTTTGAGAAAACAGCACTCTTCTACTCTCCTGTGTTTCCTAGAGGGCCAGAACAGTGAGCTTGCTCTGAACAAAAGAACTGTGATTCCTACACACACGGGGCATATCTAGTTCAACTCTGCTTAGGAAACTGACAAGAACAGTAGCTTCTCTTCAGTCCAATACACTGTACTTGCTGGGAACAGACGCAAGTGCTATTTGCACTGTGTATGGCAATGGGAGCACAATAGTGACTCTTCTTAGCAGAAAACAACTCTTGCTCGTAGGACCAGAAACTGCATGGGATTCAACTCCGTTTAGGACTGGGAAACAAACGCTAGCTCGCCTTGCAAGAAACATACTCTGCTTTTGAGAAAACAGCACTCTTCTACTCTCCTGTGTTTCCTATAGGGCCAGAACAGTGAGCTTGCTCAGAACAAAAGAACTGTGCTTCCTACACACAGGAGGCATATCTAGTTCAACTCTGCTTAGGAAACTGACAAGAACAGTAGCTTCTCTTCAGTCCAATACACTGTACTTGCTGGGAACAGACGCGAGTGCTATTTGCACTGTGAATGGCAATGGGAGCGCAATAGTGACTCTTCTTTGCAGAAAACAACTCTTGCTAGTAGGAGCAGAAACTGCATGGGATTCAACTCCGTTTAGGACTGGGAAACAAACGCTAGCTTGCCTTGCAAGAAACACACTCTGCTTTTGAGAAAACAGCACTCTTCTACTCTCCTGTGTTTCCTATAGGGCCAGAACAGTGAGCTTGCTCAGAACAAAAGAACTGTGCTTCCTACACACACGGGCCATATCTAGTTCAACTCTGCTTAGGAAACTGACAGGAACAGTAGCTTCTCTTCAGTCCAATACACTGTACTTGCTGGGAACAGACGCCAGTGCTATTTGCACTGTGTATGGCAATGGGAGCGCAATAGTGACTCTTCTTTGCAGAAAACAACTCTTGCTAGTAGGAGCAGAAACTGCATGGGATTCAACTCCGTTTAGGACTGGGAAACAAACGCTAGCTCGCCTTGCAAGAAACACACTCTGCTTTTGAGAAAACAGCACTCTTCTACTCTCCTGTGTTTCCTATAGGGCCAGAACAGTGAGCTTGCTCAGAACAAAAGAACTGTGCTTCCTACACACATGGGCCATATCTAGTTCAACTCTGCTTAGGAAACTGACAAGAACAGTAGCTTCTCTTCAGTCCAATACACTGTACTTGCTGGGAACAGACGCGAGTGCTATTTGCACTGTGTATGGCAATGGGAGCACAATAGTGACTCTTCTTAGCAGAAACAACTCTTGCTCGTAGGACCAGAAACTGCATGGGATTCAACTCCGTTTAGGACTGGGAAACAAACGCTAGCTCGCCTTGCAAGAAACACACTCTGCTTTTGAGAAAAACAGCACTCTTCTACTCTCCTGTGTTTCCTATAGGAACAGAACAGTGAGCTTGCTCAGAACAAAAGAACTGTGCTTCCTACACACACGGGCCATATCTAGTTCAAATCTGCTTAGGAAACTGACAAGAACAGTAGCTTCTCTTCAGTCCAATACACTGTACTTGCTGGGAACAGACACGAGTGCTATTTGCACTGTGTATGGCAATGGGAGCGCAATAGTGACTCTTCTTAGCAGAAAACAACTCTTGCTCATAGGACCAGAAACTGCATGGGATTCAACTCCGTTTAGGACTGGAAACAAACGCTAGCTCGCCTTGCAAGAAACACACTCTGCTTTTGAGAAACAGCACTCTTCTACTCTCCTGTGTTTCCTATAGGACCAGAACAGTGAGCTTGCTCAGAACAAAAGAACTGTGCTTCCTACACACACGGGGCATATCTAGTTCAACTCTGCTTAGGAAACTGACAAGAACAGTAGCTTCTCTTCAGTCCAATACACTGTACTTGCTGGGAACAGACGCGAGTGCTATTTGCACTGTGTATGGCAATGGGAGCGCAATAGTGACTCTTCTTAGCAGAAAACAACTCTTGCTCGTAGGACCAGAAACTGCATGGGATTAAACTCTGTTTAGGACTGGGAAACAAACGCTAGCTCGCCTTGCAAGAAACACACTCTGATTTTGAGAAAACAGCACTCTTCTACTCTCCTGTGTTTCCTATAGGAACAGAACAGTGAGCTTGCTCAGAACAAAAGAACTGTGCTTCCTACACACACGGGCCATATCTAGTTCAACTCTGCTTAGGAAACTGACAAGAACAGTAGCTTCTCTTCAGTCCAATACACTGTACTTGCTGGGAACAGACGCGAGTGCTATTTGCACTGTGTATGGCAATGGGAGCACAATAGTGACTCTTCTTAGCAGAAAACAACTCTTGCTCGTAGGACCAGAAACTGCATGGATTCAACTCCGTTTAGGACTGGGAAACAAACGCTAGCTCGCCTTGCAAGAAACACACTCTGCTTTTGAAAAAACAGCACTCTTCTACTCTCCTGTGTTTCCTATAGGGCCAGAACAGTGAGCTTGCTCAGAACAAAAGAACTGTGCTTCCTACACACAGGAGGCATATCTAGTTCAACTCTGCTTAGGAAACTGACAAGAACAGTAGCTTCTCTTCAGTCCAATACACTGTACTTGCTGGGAACAGACGCGAGTGCTATTTGCACTGTGAATGGCAATGGGAGCGCAATAGTGACTCTTCTTTGCAGAAAACAACTCTTGCTAGTAGGAGCAGAAACTGCATGGGATTCAACTCCGTTTAGGACTGGGAAACAAACGCTAGCTTGCCTTGCAAGAAACACACTCTGCTTTTGAGAAAACAGCACTCTTCTACTCTCTTGTGTTTCCTAAAGGGCCAAAACAGTGAGCTTGCTCAGAACAAAAGAACTGTGCTTCCTACACACACGGGCCATATCTAGTTCAACTCTGCTTAGGAAACTGACAGGAACAGTAGCTTCTCTTCAGTCCAATACACTGTACTTGCTGGGAACAGACGCGAGTGCTATTTGCACTGTGTATGGCAATGGGAGCGCAATAGTGACTCTTCTTTGCAGAAAACAACTCTTGCTAGTAGGAGCAGAAACTGCATGGGATTCAACTCTGTTTAGGACTGGGAAACAAACGCTAGCTCGCCTTGCAAGAAACACACTCTGCTTTTGAGAAAACAGCACTCTTCTACTCTCCTGTGTTTCCTATAGGGCCAGAACAGTGAGCTTGCTCAGAACTAAAGAACTGTGCTTCCTACACACAGGAGGCATATCTAGTTCAACTCTGCTTAGGAAACTGACAAGAACAGTAGCTTCTCTTCAGTCCAATACACTGTACTTGCTGGGAACAGACGCGAGTGCTATTTGCACTGTGTATGGCAATGGGAGCGCAATAGTGACTCTTCTTAGCAGAAAACAACTCTTGCTCTTAGGACCAGTAACTGCATGGGATTCAACTCCATTTAGGACTGGGAAACAAACGCTAGCTCGCCTTGCAAGAAACACACTCTGCTTTTGAGAAAACAGCACTCTTCTACTCTCCTGTGTTTTCCTATAGGAACAGAACAGTGAGCTTGCTCAGAACAAAAGAACTGTGCTTCCTACACACACGGGCCATATCTAGTTCAAATCTGCTTAGGAAACTGACAAGAACAGTAGCTTCTCTTCAGTCCAATACACTGTACTTGCTGGGAACAGACGCGAGTGCTATTTGCACTGTGTATGGCAATGGGAGCACAATAGTGACTCTTCTTAGCAGAAAACAACTCTTGCTCGTAGGACCAGAAACTGCATGGGATTCAACTCCGTTTAGGACTGGGAAACAAACGCTAGCTCGCCTTGCAAGAAACACACTCTGCTTTTGAGAAAACAGCACTCTTCTACTCTCCTGTGTTTCCTATAGGGCCAGAACAGTGAGCTTGCTCAGAACAAAAGAACTGTGCTTCCTACACACAGGAGGCATATCTAGTTCAACTCTGCTTAGGAAACTGACAAGAACAGTAGCTTCTCTTCAGTCCAATACACTGTACTTGCTGGGAACAGACGCGAGTGCTATTTGCACTGTGTATGGCAATGGGAGCGCAATAGTGACTCTTCTTTGCAGAAAACAACTCTTGCTAGTAGGAGCAGAAACTGCATGGGATTCAACTCCGTTTAGGACTGGGAAACAAACGCTAGCTCGCCTTGCAAGAACACACTCTGCTTTTGAGAAAACAGCACTCTTCTACTCTCCTGTGTTTCCTATAGGGCCAGAACAGTGAGCTTGCTCAGAACAAAAGAACTGTGCTTCCTACACACACGGGGCATATCTAGTTCAACTCTGCTTAGGAAACTGACAGGAACAGTAGCTTCTCTTCAGTCCAATACACTGTACTTGCTGGGAACAGACGCGAGTGCTATTTGCACTGTGTATGGCAATGGGAGCGCAATAGTGACTCTTCTTAGCAGAAAACAACTCTTGCTCGTAGGACCAGAAACTGCATGGATTCAACTCCGTTTAGGACTGGGAAACAAACGCTAGCTCGCCTTGCAAGAAACACACTCTGCTTTTGAGAAAACAGCACTCTTCTACTCTCCTGTGTTTCCTATAGGAACAGAACAGTGAGCTTGCTCAGAACAAAAGAACTGTGCTTCCTACACACACGGGCC
This sequence comes from Peromyscus eremicus, assembly GCF_949786415.1. Taxonomy (NCBI): domain Eukaryota; kingdom Metazoa; phylum Chordata; class Mammalia; order Rodentia; family Cricetidae; genus Peromyscus; species Peromyscus eremicus. The sequence goes on along the minus strand of NW_026736182.1, from coordinate 75,103 downwards.
ATATCTAGTTCAAATCTGCTTAGGAAACTGACAAGAACAGTAGCTTCTCTTCAGTCCAATACACTGTACTTGCTGGGAACAGACACGAGTGCTATTTGCACTGTGTATGGCAATGGGAGCACAATAGTGACTCTTCTTAGCAGAAAACAACTCTTGCTCGTAGGACCAGAAACTGCATGGGATTCAACTCCGTTTAGGACTGGGAAACAAACGCTAGCTCGCCTTGCAAGAAACACACTCTGCTTTTGAGAAAACAGCACTCTTCTACTCTCCTGTGTTTCCTATAGGGCCAGAACAGTGAGCTTGCTCAGAACAAAAGAACTGTGCTTCCTACACACACGGAGCATATCTAGTTCAACTCTGCTTAGGAAACTGACAAGAACAGTAGCTTCTCTTCAGTCCAATACACTGTACTTGCTGGGAACATACGCGAGTGCTATTTGCACTGTGTATGGCAATGGGAGCGCAATAGTGACTCTTCTTAGCAGAAAACAACTCTTGCTCGTAGGACCACAAACTGCATGGGATTCAACTCCGTTTAGGACTGGGAAACAAACGCTAGCTCGCCTTGCAAGAAACACACTCTGCTTTTGAGAAAACAGCACTCTTCTACTCTCCTGTGTTTCCTATAGGACCAGAACAGTGAGCTTGCTCAGAACAAAAGAACTGTGCTTCCTACACACACGGGGCATATCTAGTTCAACTCTGCTTAGGAAACTGACAAGAACAGTAGCTTCTCTTCAGTCCAATACACTGTACTTGCTGGGAACAGACGCGAGTGCTATTTGCACTGTGTATGGCAATGGGAGCGCAATAGTGACTCTTCTTAGCAGAAAACAACTCTTGCTCGTAGGACCAGAAACTGCATGGGATTAAACTCTGTTTAGGACTGGGAAACAAACGCTAGCTCGCCTTGCAAGAAACACACTCTGATTTTGAGAAAACAGCACTCTTCTACTCTCCTGTGTTTCCTATAGGAACAGAACAGTGAGCTTGCTCAGAACAAAAGAACTGTGCTTCCTACTCACACGGGCCATATCTAGTTCAACTCTGCTTAGGAAACTGACAAGAACAGTAGCTTCTCTTCAGTCCAATACACTGTACTTGCTGGGAACAGACGCGAGTGCTATTTGCACTGTGTATGGCAATGGGAGCACAATAGTGACTCTTCTTAGCAGAAAACAACTCTTGCTCGTAGGACCAGAAACTGCATGGGATTCAACTCCGTTTAGGACTGGGAAACAAACGCTAGCTCGCCTTGCAAGAAACACACTCTGCTTTTGAAAAAACAGCACTCTTCTACTCTCCTGTGTTTCCTATAGGGCCAGAACAGTGAGCTTGCTCAGAACAAAAGAACTGTGCTTCCTACACACAGGAGGCATATCTAGTTCAACTCTGCTTAGGAAACTGACAAGAACAGTAGCTTCTCTTCAGTCCAATACACTGTACTTGCTGGGAACAGACGCGAGTGCTATTTGCACTGTGTATGGCAATGGGAGCGCAATAGTGACTCTTCTTTGCAGAAAACAACTCTTGCTAGTAGGAGCAGAAACTGCATGGGATTCAACTCCGTTTAGGACTGGGAAACAAACGCTAGCTTGCCTTGCAAGAAACACACTCTGCTTTTGAGAAAACAGCACTCTTCTACTCTCCTGTGTTTCCTATAGGGCCAGAACAGTGAGCTTGCTCAGAACAAAAGAACTGTGCTTCCTACACACACGGGCCATATCTAGTTCAACTCTGCTTAGGAAACTGACAGGAACAGTAGCTTCTCTTCAGTCCAATACACTGTACTTGCTGGGAACAGACGCCAGTGCTATTTGCACTGTGTATGGCAATGGGAGCGCAATAGTGACTCTTCTTTGCAGAAAACAACTCTTGCTAGTAGGAGCAGAAACTGCATGGGATTCAACTCCGTTTAGGACTGGGAAACAAACGCTAGCTCGCCTTGCAAGAAACACACTCTGCTTTTGAGAAAACAGCACTCTTCTACTCTCCTGTGTTTCCTATAGGTCCAGAACAGTGAGCTTGCTCAGAACTAAAGAACTGTGCTTCCTACACACAGGAGGCATATCTAGTTCAACTCTGCTTAGGAAACTGACAAGAACAGTAGCTTCTCTTCAGTCCAATACACTGTACTTGCTGGGAAAAGACGCGAGTGCTATTTGCACTGTGTATGGCAATGGGAGCGCAATAGTGACTCTTCTTAGCAGAAAACAACTCTTGCTCTTAGGACCAGTAACTGCATGGGATTCAACTCCATTTAGGACTGGGAAACAAACGCTAGCTCGCCTTGCAAGAAACACACTCTGCTTTTGAGAAAACAGCACTCTTCTACTCTCCTGTGTTTCCTATAGGAACAGAACAGTGAGCTTGCTCAGAAAAAAAGAACTGTGCTTCCTACACACACGTGCCATATCTAGTTCAAATCTGCTTAGGAAACTGACAAGAACAGTAGCTTCTCTTCAGTCCAATACACTGTACTTGCTGGGAACAGACGCGAGTGCTATTTGCACTGTGTATGGCAATGGGAGCACAATAGTGACTCTTCTTAGCAGAAAACAACTCTTGCTCGTAGGACCAGAAACTGCATGGGATTCAACTCCGTTTAGGACTGGGAAACAAACGCTAGCTCGCCTTGCAAGAAACACACTCTGCTTTTGAGAAAACAGCACTCTTCTACTCTCCTGTGTTTCCTATAGGGCCAGAACAGTGAGCTTGCTCAGAACAAAAGAACTGTGCTTCCTACACACAGGAGGCATATCTAGTTCAACTCTGCTTAGGAAACTGACAAGAACAGTAGCTTCTCTTCAGTCCAATACACTGTACTTGCTGGGAACAGACGCGAGTGCTATTTGCACTGTGTATGGCAATGGGAGCGCAATAGTGACTCTTCTTTGCAGAAAACAACTCTTGCTAGTAGGAGCAGAAACTGCATGGGATTCAACTCCGTTTAGGACTGGGAAATAAACGCTAGCTCGCCTTGCAAGAAACACACTCTGCTTTTGAGAAAACAGCACTCTTCTACGCTCCTGTGTTTCCTATAGGGCCAGAACAGTGAGCTTGCTCAGAACAAAAGAACTGTGCTTCCTACACACACGGGGCATATCTAGTTCAACTCTGCTTAGGAAACTGACAGGAACAGTAGCTTCTCTTCAGTCCAATACACTGTACTTGCTGGGAACAGACGCGAGTGCTATTTGCACTGTGTATGGCATGGGAGCGCAATAGTGACTCTTCTTTGCAGAAAACAACTCTTGCTAGTAGGAGCAGAAACTGCATGGGATTCAACTCCGTTTAGGACTGGGAAACAAACGCTAGCTCGCCTTGCAAGAAACACACTCTGCTTTTGAGAAAACAGCACTCTTCTACTCTCCTGTGTTTCCTATAGGACCAGAACAGTGAGCTTGCTCAGAACAAAAGAACTGTGCTTCCTACACACACGGGGCTTATCTAGTTCAACTCTGCTTAGGAAACTGACAAGAACAGTAGCTTCTCTTCAGTCCAATACACTGTACTTGCTGGGAACAGACGCGAGTGCTATTTGCACTGTGTATGGCAATGGGAGCGCAATAGTGACTCTTCTTAGCAGAAAACAACTCTTGCTCGTAGGACCAGAAACTGCATGGGATTCAACTCCGTTTAGGACTGGGAAACAAACGCTAGCTCGCCTTGCAAGAAACACACTCTGCTTTTGAGAAAACAGCACTCTTCTACTCTCCTGTGTTTCCTATAGGAACAGAACAGTGAGCTTGCTCAGAAAAAAAGAACTGTGCTTCCTACACACACGGGCCATATCTAGTTCAACTCTGCTTAGGAAACTGACAAGAACAGTAGCTTCTCTTCAGTCCAATACACTGTACTTGCTGGGAACAGACGCGAGTGCTATTTGCACTGTGTATGGCAATGGGAGCACAATAGTGACTCTTCTTTGCAGAAAACAACTCTTGCTCGTAGGAGCAGAAACTGCATGGGATTCAACTCCGTTTAGGACTGGGAAACAAACGCTAGCTCGCCTTGCAAGAAACACACTCTGCTTTTGAGAAAACAGCACTCTTCTACTCTCCTGTGTTTCCTATAGGGCCAGAACAGTGAGCTTTCTCAGAACAAAAGAACTGTGCTTCCTACACACAGGAGGCATATCTAGTTCAACTCTGCTTAGGAAACTGACAAGAACAGTAGCTTCTCTTCAGTCCAATACACTGTACTTGCTGGGAACAGACGCGAGTGCTATTTGCACTGTGTATGGCAAAGGGAGCGCAATAGTGACTCTTCTTTGCAGAAAACAACTCTTGCTAGTAGGAGCAGAAACTGCATGGGATTCAACTCCGTTTAGGACTGGGAAACAAACGCTAGCTCGCCTTGCAAGAAACACACTCTGCTTTTGAGAAAACAGCACTCTTCTACTCTCCTGTGTTTCCTATAGGGCCAGGACAGTGAGCTTGCTCAGAACAAAAGAACTGTGCTTCCTACACACACGGGGCATATCTAGTTCAACTCTGCTTAGGAAACTGACAGGAACAGTAGCTTCTCTTCAGTCCAATACACTGTACTTGCTGGGAACAGACGCGAGTGCTATTTGCACTGTGTATGGCAATGGGAGCGCAATAGTGACTCTTCTTAGCAGAAAACAACTCTTGCTCATAGGACCAGAAACTGCATGGGATTCAACTCCGTTTAGGACTGGGAAACAAACGCTAGCTCGCCTTGCAAGAAACACACTCTGCTTTTGAGAAAACAGCACTCTTCTACTCTCCTGTGTTTCCTATAGGACCAGAACAGTGAGCTTGCTCAGAACAAAAGAACTGTGCTTCTTACACACACGGGGCATATCTAGTTCAACTCTGCTTAGGAAACTGACAAGAACAGTAGTTTCTCTTCAGTCCAATACACTGTACTTGCTGGGAATAGACGCGAGTGCTATTTGCACTGTGTATGGAAATGGGAGCGCAATAGTGACTCTTCTTAGCAGACAACAACTCTTGCTCGTAGGACCAGAAACTGCATGGGATTCAACTCCGTTTAGGACTGGGAAACAAACGCTAGCTCGGATTGCAAGAAACACACTCTGCTTTTGAGAAAACAGCACTCTTCTACTCTCCTGTGTTTCCTATAGGAACAGAACAGTGAGCTTGCTCAGAACAAAAGAACTGTGCTTCCTACACACACGAGGCATATCTAGTTCAACTCTGCTTAGGAAACTGACAAGAACAGTAGCTTCTCTTCAGTCCAATACACTGTATTGCTGGCAACAGACGCGAGTGCTATTTGCACTGTGTATGGCAATGGGAGCGCAATAGTGACTCTTCTTAGCAGAAAACAACTCTTGCTAGTAGGAGCAGAAACTGCATGGGATTCAACTCCGTTTAGGACTGGGAACCAAACGCTAGCTCGCCTTGCAAGAAACACACTCTGCTTTTGAGAAAACAGCACTCTTCTACTCTCCTGTGTTTCCTATAGGGCCAGAGCATTGAGCTTGCTCAGAACAAAAGAACTGTGCTTCCTACACACACGGGGCATATCTAGTTCAACTCTGCTTAGGAAACTGACAAGAACAGTAGCTTCTCTTCAGTCCAATACACTGTACTTGCTGGGAACAGACGCGAGTGCTATTTGCACTGTGTATGGCAATGGGAGCACAATAGTGACTCTTCTTAGCAGAAAACAACTCTTGCTCGTAGGACCAGAAACTGCATGGGATTCAACTCCGTTTAGGACTGGGAAACAAACGCTAGCTCGCCTTGCAAGAAACACACTCTGCTTTTGAGAAAACAGCACTCTTCTACTCTCCTGTGTTTCCTATAGGGCCAGAACAGTGAGCTTGCTCAGAACAAAAGAACTGTGCTTCCTACACACACGGGGCATATCTAGTTCAACTCTGCTTAGGAAACTGACAGGAACAGTAGCTTCTCTTCAGTCCAATACACTGTACTTGCTGGGAACAGACGCGAGTGCTATTTGCACTGTGTATGGCAATGGGAGCGCAATAGTGACTCTTCTTTGCAGAAAACAACTCTTGCTAGTAGGAGCAGAAACTGCATGGGATTCAACTCCGTTTAGGACTGGGAAACAAACGCTAGCTCGCCTTGCAAGAAACACACTCTGCTTTTGAGAAAACAGCACTCTTCTACTCTCCTGTGTTTCCTATAGGACCAGAACAGTGAGCGTGCTCAGAACAAAAGAACTGTGCTTCCTACACACACGGGGCTTATCTAGTTCAACTCTGCTTAGGAAACTGACAGGAACAGTAGCTTCTCTTCAGTCCAATACACTGTACTTGCTGGGAACAGACGCGAGTGCTATTTGCACTGTGTATGGCAATGGGAGCGCAATAGTGACTCTTCTTAGCAGAAAACAACTCTTGCTCGTAGGACCAGAAACTGCATGGGATTCAACTCCGTTTAGGACTGGGAAACAAACGCTAGCTCGCCTTGCAAGAAACACACTCTGCTTTTGAGAAAACAGCACTCTTCTACTCTCCTGTGTTTCCTATAGGAACAGAACAGTGAGCTTGCTCAGAACAAAAGAACTGTGCTTCCTACACACACGGGCCATATCTAGTTCAACTCTGCTTAGGAAACTGACAAGAACAGTAGCTTCTCTTCAGTCCAATACACTGTACTTGCTGGGAACAGACGCGAGTGCTATTTGCACTGTGTATGGCAATGGGAGCACAATAGTGACTCTTCTTTGCAGAAAACAACTCTTGCTCGTAGGACCAGAAACTGCATGGGATTCAACTCCGTTTAGGACTGGGAAACAAACGCTAGCTCGCCTTGCAAGAAACACACTCTGCTTTTGAGAAAACAGCACTCTTCTACTCTCCTGTGTTTCCTATAGGGCCAGAACAGTGAGCTTGCTCAGAACAAAAGAACTGTGCTTCCTACACACAGGAGGCATATCTAGTTCAACTCTGCTTAGGAAACTGACAAGAACAGTAGCTTCTCTTCAGTCCAATACACTGTACTTGCTGGGAACAGACGCCAGTGCTATTTGCACTGTGTATGGCAAAGGGAGCGCAATAGTGACTCTTCTTTGCAGAAAACAACTCTTGCTAGTAGGAGCAGAAACTGCATGGGATTCAACTCCGTTTAGGACTGGGAAACAAACGCTAGCTCGCCTTGCAAGAAACACACTCTGCTTTTGAGAAAACAGCACTCTTCTACTCTCCTGTGTTTCCTATAGGGCCAGAACAGTGAGCTTGCTCAGAACAAAAGAACTGTGCTTCCTACACACACGGGGCATATCTAGTTCAACTCTGCTTAGGAAACTGGCAAGAACAGTAGCTTCTCTTCAGTCCAATACACTGTACTTGCTGGGAACAGACGCGAGTGCTATTTGCACTGTGTATGGTAATGGGAGCGCAATAGTGACTCTTCTTAGCAGAAAACAACTCTTGCTCGTAGGACTAGAAACTGCATGGGATTCAACTCCGTTTAGGACTGGGAAACAAACGCTAGCTCGCCTTGCAAGAAACACGCTCTGCTTTTGAGAAAACAGCACTCTTCTACTCTCCTGTGTTTCCTATAGGGCCAGGACAGTGAGCTTGCTCAGAACAAAAGAACTGTGCTTCCTACACACACGGGGCATATCTAGTTCAACTCTGCTTAGGAAACTGACAGGAACAGTAGCTTCTCTTCAGTCCAATACACTGTACTTGCTGGGAACAGACGCGAGTGCTATTTGCACTGTGTATGGCAATGGGAGCGCAATAGTGACTCTTCTTAGCAGAAAACAACTCTTGCTCGTAAGACCAGAAACTGCATGGGATTCAACTCTGTTTAGGACTGGGAAACAAACGCTAGCTCGCCTTGCAAGAAACACACTCTACTTTTGAGAAAACAGCACTCTTCTACTCTCCTGTGTTTCCTATAGGACCAGAACATTGAGCTTGCTCAGAACAAAAGAACTGTGCTTCCTACACACACGAGGCATATCTAGTTCAACTCTGCTTAGGAAACTGACAAGAACAGTAGCTTCTCTTCAGTCCAATACACTGTACTTGCTGGGAACAGACGCGAGTGCTATTTGCACTGTGTATGGCAATGGGAGTGCAATAGTGACTCTTCTTAGCAGAAAACAACTCTTGCTCGTAGGACCAGAAACTGCATGGGATTCAACTCCGTTTAGGACTGGGAAACAAACGCTAGCTCGCCTTGCAAGAAACACACTCTGCTTTTGAGAAAACAGCACTCTTCTACTCTCCTGTGTTTCCTATAGGACCAGAACAGTGAGCTTGCTCAGAACAAAAGAACTGTGCTTCTTACACACACGGGGCATATCTAGTTCAACTCTGCTTAGGAAACTGACAAGAACAGTAGCTTCTCTTTAGTCCAATACACTGTACTTGCTGGGAATAGACGCGAGTGCTATTTGCACTGTGTATGTAAATGGGAGCGCAATAGTGACTCTTCTTAGCAGACAACAACTCTTGCTCGTAGGACCAGAAACTGCATGGGATTCAACTCCGTTTAGGACTGGGAAACAAACGCTAGCTCGCCTTGCAAGAAACACACTCTGCTTTTGAGAAAACAGCACTCTTCTACTCTCCTGTGTTTCCTATAGGGCCAGAGCATTGAGCTTGCTCAAAACAAAAGAACTGTGCTTCCTACACACACGGGGCTTATCTAGTTCAACTCTGCTTAGGAAACTGACAAGAACAGTAGCTTCTCTTCAGTCCAATACACTGTACTTGCTGGGAACAGACGCGAGTGCTATTTGCACTGTGTATGGCAATGGGAGCGCAATAGTGACTCTTCTTTGCAGAAAACAACTCTTGCTAGTAGGAGCAGAAACTGCATGGGATTCAACTCCGTTTAGGACTGGGAAACAAACGCTAGCTCGCCTTGCAAGAAACACACTCTGCTTTTGAGAAAACAGCACTCTTCTACTCTCCTGTGTTTCCTATAGGACCAGAACAGTGAGCTTGCTCAGAACAAAAGAACTGTGCTTCCTACACACACGGGGCATATCTAGTTCAATTCTGCTTAGGAAACTGACAAGAACAGTAGCTTCTCTTCAGTCCAATACACTGTACTTGCTGGGAACAGACGCGAGTGCTATTTGCACTGTGTATGGCAATGGGAGCGCAATAGTGACTCTTCTTAGCAGAAAACAACTCTTGCTCGTAGGAGCAGAAACTGCATGGGATTCAACTCCGTTTAGGACTGGGAAACAAACGCTAGCTCGCCTTGCAAGAAACACACTCTGCTTTTGAGGAAACAGCACTCTTCTACTCTCCTGTGTTTCCTATAGGGCCAGAGCATTGAGCTTGCTCAGAACAAAAGAACTGTGCTTCCTACACACACGGGGCATATCTAGTTCAACTCTGCTTAGGAAACTGACAAGAACAGTAGCTTCTCTTCAGTCCAATACACTGTACTTGCTGGGAACAGACGCGAGTGCTATTTGCAATGTGTATGGAATGGGAGCGCAATAGTGACTCTTCTTTGCAGAAAACAACTCTTGCTAGTAGGAGCAGAAACTGCATGGGACTCAACTCCGTTTAGGACTGGGAAACAAACGCTAGCTCGCCTTGCAAGAAACACACTCTGCTTTTGAGAAAACAGCACTCTTCTACTCTCCTGTGTTTCCTATAGGACCAGAACAGTGAGCTTGCTCAGAACAAAAGAACTGTGCTTCCTACACACACGGGGCATATCTAGTTCAACTCTGCTTAGGAAACTGACAAGAACAGTAGCTTCTCTTCAGTCCAATACACTGTACTTGCTGGGAACAGACGCGAGTGCTATTTGCACTGTGTATGGCAATGGGAGCGCAATAGTGACTCTTCTTAGCAGAAAACAACTCTTGCTCTTAGGAGCAGAAACTGCATGGGATTCAACTCCGTTTAGGACTGGGAAACAAACGCTAGCTCGCCTTGCAAGAAACACACTCTGCTTTTGAGAAAACAGCACTCTTCTACTCTCCTGTGTTTCCTATAGGGCCAGAGCATTGAGCTTGCTCAAAACAAAAGAACTGTGCTTCCTACACACACGGGGCTTATCTAGTTCAACTCTGCTTAGGAAACTGACAAGAACAGTAGCTTCTCTTCAGTCCAATACACTGTACTTGCTGGGAACAGACGCGAGTGCTATTTGCACTGTGTATGGCAATGGGAGCGCAATAGTGACTCTTCTTTGCAGAAAACAACTCTTGCTAGTAGGGGCAGAAACTGCATGGGATTCAACTCCGTTTAGGACTGGGAAACAAACGCTAGCTCGCCTTGCAAGAAACACACTCTGCTTTTGAGAAAACAGCACTCTTCTACTCTCCTGTGTTTCCTATAGGACCAGAACAGTGAGCTTGCTCAGAACAAAAGAACTGTGCTTCCTACACACACGGGGCATATCTAGTTCAATTCTGCTTAGGAAACTGAGAAGAACAGTAGCTTCTCTTCAGTCCAATACACTGTACTTGCTGGGAACAGACGCGAGTGCTATTTGCACTGTGTATGGCAATGGGAGCGCAATAGTGACTCTTCTTAGCAGAAAACAACTCTTGCTCGTAGGACGAGAAACTGCATGGGATTCAACTCCGTTTAGGACTGGGAAACAAACGCTAGCTCGCCTTGCAAGAAACACACTCTGCTTTTGAGTAAAGAGCACTCTTCTACTCTCCTGTGTTTCCTATAGGGCCAGAGCATTGAGCTTGCTCAGAACAAAAGAACTGTGCTTCCTACACACACGGGGCATATCTAGTTCAACTCTGCTTAGGAAACTGACAAGAACAGTAGCTTCTCTTCAGTCCAATACACTGTACTTGCTGGGAACAGACGCGAGTGCTATTTGCAATGTGTATGGCAATGGGAGCGCAATAGTGACTCTTCTTTGCAGAAAACAACTCTTGCTAGTAGGACCAGAAACTGCATGGGATTCAACTCCGTTTAGGACTGGGAAACAAACGCTAGCTCGCCTTGCAAGAAACACACTCTGCTTTTGAGAAAACAGCACTCTTCTACTCTCCTGTGTTTCCTATAGGACCAGAACAGTGAGCTTGCTCAGAACAAAAGAACTGTGCTTCCTACACACACGGGGCATATCTAGTTCAACTCTTCTTAGGAAACTGACAAGAACAGTAGCTTCTCTTCAGTCCAATACACTGTACTTGCTGGGAACAGACGCGAGTGCTATTTGCACTTTGTATGGCAATGGGAGCGCAATAGTGACTCTTCTTCGCAGAAAACAACTCTTGCTAGTAGGAGCAGAAACTGCATGGGATTCAACTCCGTTTAGGACTGGGAAACAAACGCTAGCTCGCCTTGCAAGAAACACACTCTGCTTTTGAGAAAACAGCACTCTTCTACTCTCCTGTGTTTCCTATAGGGCCAGAGCATTGAGCTTGCTCAAAACAAAAGAACTGTGCTTCCTACACACACGGGGCTTATCTAGTTCAACTCTGCTTAGGAAACTGACAAGAACAGTAGCTTCTCTTCAGTCCAATACACTGTACTTGCTGGGAACAGACGCGAGTGCTATTTGCACTGTGTATGGCAATGGGAGCGCAATAGTGACTCCTCTTTGCAGAAAACAACTCTTGCTAGTAGGAGCAGAAACTGCATGGGATTCAACTCCGTTTAGGACTGGGAAACAAACGCTAGCTCGCCTTGCAAGAAACACACTCTGCTTTTGAGAAAACAGCACTCTTCTACTCTCCTGTGTTTCCTATAGGGCCAGAACAGTGAGCTTGCTCAGAACAAAAGAACTGTGCTTCCTACACACACGGGGCATATCTAGTTCAACTCTGCTTAGGAAACTGACAAGAACAGTAGCTTCTCTTCAGTCCAATACACTGTACTTGCTGGGAACAGACGCGAGTGCTATTTGCACTGTGTATGGCAATGGGAGCGCAATAGTGACTCTTCTTAGCAGAAAACAACTCTTGCTACTAGGACCAGAAACTGCATGGGATTCAACTCCGTTTAGTACTGGGAAACAAACGCAGGCTCGCCTTGCAAGAAACACACTCTGCTTTTGAGAAAACAGCACTCTTCTACTCTCCTGTGTTTCCTATAGGGCCAGAACAGTGAGCTTGCTCAGAACAAAAGAACTGTGCTTCCTACACACACGGGGCATATCTAGTTCAACTCTGCTTAGGAAACTGACAAGAACAGTAGCTTCTTCAGTCCAATACACTGTACTTCCTGGGAACAGACGCGAGTGCTATTTGGACTGTGTATGGCAATGGGAGCGCAATAGTGACTCTTCTTTGCAGAAAACAACTCTTGCTCGTAGGACCAGAAACTGCATGGGATTCAACTCCGTTTAGGACTGGGAAACAAACGCTAGCTCGCCTTGCAAGAAACACACTCTGCTTTTGAGAAAACAGCACTCTTCTACTCTCCTGTGTTTCCTATAGGGCCAGAGCATTGAGCTTGCTCAGAACAAAAGAACTGTGCTTCCTACACACACGGGGCATATCTAGTTCAATTCTGCTTAGGAAACTGACAAGAACAGTAGCTTCTCTTTAGTCCAATACACTGTACTTGCTGGGAATAGACGCGAGTGCTATTTGCACTGTGTATGTAAATGGGAGCGCAATAGTGACTCTTCTTAGCAGACAACAACTCTTGCTCGTAGGACCAGAAACTGCATGGGATTCAACTCCGTTTAGGACTGGGAAACAAACGCTAGCTCGCCTTGCAAGAAACACACTCTGCTTTTGAGAAAACAGCACTCTTCTACTCTCCTGTGTTTCCTATAGGGCCAGAGCATTGAGCTTGCTCAAAACAAAAGAACTGTGCTTCCTACACACACGGGGCTTATCTAGTTCAACTCTGCTTAGGAAACTGACAAGAACAGTAGCTTCTCTTCAGTCCAATACACTGTACTTGCTGGGAACAGACGCGAGTGCTATTTGCACTGTGTATGGCAATGGGAGCGCAATAGTGACTCTTCTTTGCAGAAAACAACTCTTGCTAGTAGGAGCAGAAACTGCATGGGATTCAACTCCGTTTAGGACTGGGAAACAAACGCTAGCTCGCCTTGCAAGAAACACACTCTGCTTTTGAGAAAACAGCACTCTTCTACTCTCCTGTGTTTCCTATAGGACCAGAACAGTGAGCTTGCTCAGAACAAAAGAACTGTGCTTCCTACACACACGGGGCATATCTAGTTCAATTCTGCTTAGGAAACTGACAAGAACAGTAGCTTCTCTTCAGTCCAATACACTGTACTTGCTGGGAACAGACGCGAGTGCTATTTGCACTGTGTATGGCAATGGGAGCGCAATAGTGACTCTTCTTAGCAGAAAACAACTCTTGCTCGTAGGAGCAGAAACTGCATGGGATTCAACTCCGTTTAGGACTGGGAAACAAACGCTAGCTCGCCTTGCAAGAAACACACTCTGCTTTTGAGGAAACAGCACTCTTCTACTCTCCTGTGTTTCCTATAGGGCCAGAGCATTGAGCTTGCTCAGAACAAAAGAACTGTGCTTCCTACACACACGGGGCATATCTAGTTCAACTCTGCTTAGGAAACTGACAAGAACAGTAGCTTCTCTTCAGTCCAATACACTGTACTTGCTGGGAACAGACGCGAGTGCTATTTGCAATGTGTATGGAATGGGAGCGCAATAGTGACTCTTCTTTGCAGAAAACAACTCTTGCTAGTAGGAGCAGAAACTGCATGGGACTCAACTCCGTTTAGGACTGGGAAACAAACGCTAGCTCGCCTTGCAAGAAACACACTCTGCTTTTGAGAAAACAGCACTCTTCTACTCTCCTGTGTTTCCTATAGGACCAGAACAGTGAGCTTGCTCAGAACAAAAGAACTGTGCTTCCTACACACACGGGGCATATCTAGTTCAACTCTGCTTAGGAAACTGACAAGAACAGTAGCTTCTCTTCAGTCCAATACACTGTACTTGCTGGGAACAGACGCGAGTGCTATTTGCACTGTGTATGGCAATGGGAGCGCAATAGTGACTCTTCTTAGCAGAAAACAACTCTTGCTCTTAGGAGCAGAAACTGCATGGGATTCAACTCCGTTTAGGACTGGGAAACAAACGCTAGCTCGCCTTGCAAGAAACACACTCTGCTTTTGAGAAAACAGCACTCTTCTACTCTCCTGTGTTTCCTATAGGGCCAGAGCATTGAGCTTGCTCAAAACAAAAGAACTGTGCTTCCTACACACACGGGGCTTATCTAGTTCAACTCTGCTTAGGAAACTGACAAGAACAGTAGCTTCTCTTCAGTCCAATACACTGTACTTGCTGGGAACAGACGCGAGTGCTATTTGCACTGTGTATGGCAATGGGAGCGCAATAGTGACTCTTCTTTGCAGAAAACAACTCTTGCTAGTAGGGGCAGAAACTGCATGGGATTCAACTCCGTTTAGGACTGGGAAACAAACGCTAGCTCGCCTTGCAAGAAACACACTCTGCTTTGAGAAAACAGCACTCTTCTACTCTCCTGTGTTTCCTATAGGACCAGAACAGTGAGCTTGCTCAGAACAAAAGAACTGTGCTTCCTACACACACGGGGCATATCTAGTTCAATTCTGCTTAGGAAACTGAGAAGAACAGTAGCTTCTCTTCAGTCCAATACACTGTACTTGCTGGGAACAGACGCGAGTGCTATTTGCACTGTGTATGGCAATGGGAGCGCAATAGTGACTCTTCTTAGCAGAAAACAACTCTTGCTCGTAGGACGAGAAACTGCATGGGATTCAACTCCGTTTAGGACTGGGAAACAAACGCTAGCTCGCCTTGCAAGAAACACACTCTGCTTTTGAGTAAAGAGCACTCTTCTACTCTCCTGTGTTTCCTATAGGGCCAGAGCATTGAGCTTGCTCAGAACAAAAGAACTGTGCTTCCTACACACACGGGGCATATCTAGTTCAACTCTGCTTAGGAAACTGACAAGAACAGTAGCTTCTCTTCAGTCCAATACACTGTACTTGCTGGGAACAGACGCGAGTGCTATTTGCAATGTGTATGGCAATGGGAGCGCAATAGTGACTCTTCTTTGCAGAAAACAACTCTTGCTAGTAGGACCAGAAACTGCATGGGATTCAACTCCGTTTAGGACTGGGAAACAAACGCTAGCTCGCCTTGCAAGAAACACACTCTGCTTTTGAGAAAACAGCACTCTTCTACTCTCCTGTGTTTCCTATAGGACCAGAACAGTGAGCTTGCTCAGAACAAAAGAACTGTGCTTCCTACACACACGGGGCATATCTAGTTCAACTCTTCTTAGGAAACTGACAAGAACAGTAGCTTCTCTTCAGTCCAATACACTGTACTTGCTGGGAACAGACGCGAGTGCTATTTGCACTTTGTATGGCAATGGGAGCGCAATAGTGACTCTTCTTCGCAGAAAACAACTCTTGCTAGTAGGAGCAGAAACTGCATGGGATTCAACTCCGTTTAGGACTGGGAAACAAACGCTAGCTCGCCTTGCAAGAAACACACTCTGCTTTTGAGAAAACAGCACTCTTCTACTCTCCTGTGTTTCCTATAGGGCCAGAGCATTGAGCTTGCTCAAAACAAAAGAACTGTGCTTCCTACACACACGGGGCTTATCTAGTTCAACTCTGCTTAGGAAACTGACAAGAACAGTAGCTTCTCTTCAGTCCAATACACTGTACTTGCTGGGAACAGACGCGAGTGCTATTTGCACTGTGTATGGCAATGGGAGCGCAATAGTGACTCCTCTTTGCAGAAAACAACTCTTGCTAGTAGGAGCAGAAACTGCATGGGATTCAACTCCGTTTAGGACTGGGAAACAAACGCTAGCTCGCCTTGCAAGAAACACACTCTGCTTTTGAGAAAACAGCACTCTTCTACTCTCCTGTGTTTCCTATAGGACCAGAACAGTGAGCTTGCTCAGAACAAAAGAACTGTGCTTCCTACACACACGGGGCATATCTAGTTCAACTCTGCTTAGGAAACTGACAAGAACAGTAGCTTCTCTTCAGTCCAATACACTGTACTTGCTGGGAACAGACGCGAGTGCTATTTGCACTGTGTATGGCAATGGGAGCGCAATAGTGACTCTTCTTAGCAGAAAACAACTCTTGCTACTAGGACCAGAAACTGCATGGGATTCAACTCCGTTTAGTACTGGGAAACAAACGCAGGCTCGCCTTGCAAGAAACACACTCTGCTTTTGAGAAAACAGCACTCTTCTACTCTCCTGTGTTTCCTATAGGGCCAGAACAGTGAGCTTGCTCAGAACAAAAGAACTGTGCTTCCTACACACACGGGGCATATCTAGTTCAACTCTGCTTAGGAAACTGACAAGAACAGTAGCTTCTTCAGTCCAATACACTGTACTTCCTGGGAACAGACGCGAGTGCTATTTGGACTGTGTATGGCAATGGGAGCGCAATAGTGACTCTTCTTTGCAGAAAACAACTCTTGCTCGTAGGACCAGAAACTGCATGGGATTCAACTCCGTTTAGGACTGGGAAACAAACGCTAGCTCGCCTTGCAAGAAACACACTCTGCTTTTGAGAAAACAGCACTCTTCTACTCTCCTGTGTTTCCTATAGGGCCAGAGCATTGAGCTTGCTCAGAACAAAAGAACTGTGCTTCCTACACACACGGGGCATATCTAGTTCAACTCTGCTTAGGAAACTGACAAGAACAGTAGCTTCTCTTCAGTCCAATACACTGTAATTGCTGGGAACAGACGCGAGTGCTATTTGCACTGTGTATGGCAATGGGAGCGCAATAGTGACTCTTCTTTGCAGAAAACAACTCTTGCTAGTAGGAGCAGAAACTGCATGGGATTCAACTCCGTTTAGGACTGGGAAACAAACGCTAGCTCGCCTTGCAAGAAACACACTCTGCTTTTGAGAAAACAGCACTCTTCTACTCTCCTGTGTTTCCTATAGGACCAGAACAGTGAGCTTGCTCAGAACAAAAGAACTGTGCTTCCTACACACACGGGGCATATCTAGTTCAACTCTTCTTAGGAAACTGACAAGAACAGTAGCTTCTCTTCAGTCCAATACACTGTACTTGCTGGGAACAGACGCGAGTGCTATTTGCACTGTGTATGGCAATGGGAGCGCAATAGTGACTCTTCTTCGCAGAAAACAACTCTTGCTAGTAGGAGCAGAAACTGCATGGGATTCAACTCCGTTTAGGACTGGGAAACAAACGCTAGCTCGCCTTGCAAGAAACACACTCTGCTTTTGAGAAAACAGCACTCTTCTACTCCCCTTGTTTCCTATAGGGCCAGAGCATTGAGCTTGCTCAAAACAAAAGAACTGTGCTTCCTACACACACGGGGCTTATCTAGTTCAACTCTGCTTAGGAAACTGACAAGAACAGTAGCTTCTCTTCAGTCCAATACACTGTACTTGCTGGGAACAGACGCGAGTGCTATTTGCACTGTGTATGGCAATGGGAGCGCAATAGTGACTCTTCTTTGCAGAAAACAACTCTTGCTAGTAGGAGCAGAAACTGCATGGGATTCAACTCCGTTTAGGACTGGGAAACAAACGCTAGCTCGCCTTGCAAGAAACACACTCTGCTTTTGAGAAAACAGCACTCTTCTACTCTCCTGTGTTTCCTATAGGACCAGAACAGTGAGCTTGCTCAGAACAAAAGAACTGTGCTTCCTACACACACGGGGCATATCTAGTTCAACTCTGCTTAGGAAACTGACAAGAACAGTAGCTTCTCTTCAGTCCAATACACTGTACTTGCTGGGAACAGACGCGAGTGCTATTTGCACTGTGTATGGCAATGGAAGTGCAATAGTGACTCTTCTTAGCAGAAAACAACTCTTGCTCGTAGGACCAGAAACTGCATGGGATTCAACTACGTTTAGGACTGGGAAACAAACGCTAGCTCGCCTTGCAAGAAACACACTCTGCTTTTGAGAAAACAGCACTCTTCTACTCTCCTGTGTTTCCTAGAGGAACAGAACAGTGAGCTTGCTCAGAACAAAAGAACTGTGCTTCCTACACACACGGGCCATATCTAGTTCAACTCTGCTTAGGAAACTGACAAGAACAGTAGCTTCTCTTCAGTCCAATACACTGTACTTGCTGGGAACAGACGCGAGTGCTATTTGCACTGTGTATGGCAATGGGAGCGCAATAGTGACTCTTCTTAGCAGAAAACAACTCTTGCTCGTAGGACCAGAAACTTCATGGGATTCAACTCCATTTAGGACTGGGAAACAAACGCTAGCTCGCCTTGCAAGAAACACACTCTGCTTTTGAGAAAACAGCACTCTTCTACTCTCCTGTGTTTCCTATAGGGCCAGAACAGTGAGCTTGCTCAGAACAAAAGAACTGTGCTTCCAACACACAGGAGGCATATCTAGTTCAACTCTGCTTAGGAAACTGACAAGAACAGTAGCTTCTCTTCAGTCCAATACACTGTACTTGCTGGGAACAGACGCGAGTGCTATTTGCACTGTGTATGGCAATGGGAGCGCAATAGTGACTCTTCTTAGCAGAAAACAACTCTTGCTAGTAGGAGCAGAAACTGCATGGGATTCAACTCCGTTTAGGACTGGGAAACAAACGCTAGCTTGCCTTGCAAGAAACACACTCTGCTTTTGAGAAAACAGCACTCTTCTACTCTCCTGTGTTTCCTATAGGGCCAGAACAGTGATCTTGCTCAGAACAAAAGAACTGTGCTTCCTACACACACGGGGCATATCTAGTTCAACTCTGCTTAGGAAACTGACAAGAACAGTAGCTTCTCTTCAGTCCAATACACTGTACTTGCTGGGAACAGACGCGAGTGCTATTTGCACTGTGTATGGCAATGGGAGCGCAATAGTGACTCTTCTTTGCAGAAAACAACTCTTGCTAGTAGGAGCAGAAACTGCATGGGATTCAACTCCGTTTAGGACTGGGAAACAAACGCTAGCTCGCCTTGCAAGAAACACACTCTGCTTTTGAGAAAACAGCACTCTACTACTCTCCTGTGTTTCCTATAGGACCAGAACAGTGAGCTTGCTCAGAACAAAAGAACTGTGCTTCCTACACACACGGGGCATATCTAGTTCAATTCTGCTTAGGAAACTGACAAGAACAGTAGCTTCTCTTCAGTCCAATACACTGTACTTGCTGGGAACAGACGCGAGTGCTATTTGCACTGTGAATGGCAATGGGAGCGCAATAGTGACTCTTCTTCGCAGAAAACAACTCTTGCTCGTAGGACCAGAAACTGCATGGGATTCAACTCCGTTTAGGACTGGGAAACAAACGCTAGCTCGCCTTGCAAGAAACACACTCTGCTTTTGAGAAAACAGCACTCTTCTACTATCCTGTGTTTCCTATAGGGCCAGAACATTGAGCTTGCTCAGAACAAAAGACCTGTGCTTCCTACACACACGGGGCATATCTAGTTCAACTCTGCTTAGGAAACTGGCAAGAACAGTAGCTTCTCTTCAGTCCAATACACTGTACTTGCTGGGAACAGACGCGAGTGCTATTTGCACTGTGTATGGCAATGGGAGCACAATAGTGACTCTTCTTAGCAGAAAACAACTCTTGCTCGTAAGTCCAGAAACTGCATGGGATTCAACTCCGTTTAGGACTGGGAAACAAACGCTAGCTCGCCTTGCAAGAAACACACTCTGCTTTTGAGAAAACAGCACTCTTCTACTCTCCTGTGTTTCCTATAGGGCCAGAGGATTGAGCTTGCTCAGAACAAAAGAACTGTGCTTCCTACACACACGGGGCATATCTAGTTCAACTCTGCTTAGGAAACTGACAAGAACAGTAGCTTCTCTTCAGTCCAATACACTGTACTTGCTGGGAACAGACGCGAGTGCTATTTGCACTGTGTATGGCAATGGGAGCGCAATAGTGACTCTTCTTTGCAGAAAACAACTCTTGCTAGTAGGAGCAGAAACTGCATGGGATTCAACTCCGTTTAGGACTGGGAAACAAACGCTAGCTCGCCTTGCAAGAAACACACTCTGCTTTTGAGAAAACAGCACTCTTCTACTCTCCTGTGTTTCCTATAGGAACAGAACAGTGAGCTTGCTCAGAACAAAAGAACTGTGCTTCCTACACACACGGGGCATATCTAGTTCAATTCTGCTTAGGAAACTGACAAGAACAGTAGCTTCTCTTCAGTCCAATACACTGTACTTGCTGGGAACAGACGCGAGTGCTATTTGCACTGTGAATGGCAATGGGAGCGCAATAGTGACTCTTCTTTGCAGAAAACAACTCTTGCTAGTAGGACCAGAAACTGCATGGGATTCAACTCCGTTTAGGACTGGGAAACAAACGCTAGCTCGCCTTGCAAGAAACACACTCTGCTTTTGAGAAAACAGCACTCTTCTACTATCCTGTGTTTCCTATAGGGCCAGAACAGTGAGCTTGCTCAGAACAAAAGAACTGTGCTTCCTACACACACGGGGCATATCTAGTCCCCCTCTGCTTAGGAAACTGACAAGAACAGTAGCTTCTCTTCAGTCCAATACACTGTACTTGCTGAGAAGAGACGCAAGTGCTATTTGCACTGTGTATGGCAATGGGAGCGCAATAGTGACTCTTCTTAGCAGAAAACAACTCTTGCTCGTAGGACCAGAAACTGCATGGGATTCAACTCCGTTTAGGACTGGGAAACAAACGCTAGCTCGCCTTGCAAGAAACACACTCTGCTTTTGAGAAAACAGCACTCTTCTACTCTCCTGTGTTTCCTATAGGGCCAGAAAGTGAGCTTGCTCAGAACAAAAGAACTGTGCTTCCTACACACACGGGGCATATCTAGTTCAACTCTGCTTAGGAAACTGACAAGAACAGTAGCTTCTCTTC
Organism: Peromyscus eremicus; assembly: GCF_949786415.1. Taxonomy (NCBI): domain Eukaryota; kingdom Metazoa; phylum Chordata; class Mammalia; order Rodentia; family Cricetidae; genus Peromyscus; species Peromyscus eremicus. Next base: position 54,362 of record NW_026736182.1, on the reverse strand, counting down.
AGTCCAATACACTGTACTTGCTGGGAACAGACCCGAGTGCTATTTGCACTGTGTATGGCAATGGGATTGCAATCGTGACTCTTCTTAGCAGAAAACAACTCTTGCTAGTAGGAGCAGAAACTGCATGTGATTCAACTCCATTTCTGACAGGGAAAGAAACACTAGCTCGCCTTACAAGAAACACACTCTGCTTTTGAGAAAAGAGCACTCTTCTACTCTACTGTGTTTCCTATAGGGCCAGAACAGTGAGCTTGCTCAGAACAAAAGAACTGTGCTTCCTACACACATGGGCCTTATCTACTTGAACTCTGCTTAGGAAACTGACAAGAACAGTAGCTTCTCATCAGTCCAATACACTGTACTTGCTGGGAACAGACGCGAGTGCTACTTGCACTGTGTGGCAAATGGATCGCATTAGTGACTCTTCTTACCAGAAAACAAGTCTTGTTCTTAGGACAAAAACTGCATGTGATTCAACTCCATTTCTGACTGGGAAACAAACACTAGCTCGCTTTACAAGAAACACAATCCGCTTTTGAGAAAAGAGCACTCTTCTACTCTACTGTGTTTCCTATAGGGCCAGGACAGTGAGCTTCCTCAGAACAAAAGAACTTTGCTTCCTAAACACACGGGCCATATCTACTTCAACTCTGCTTAGGAAACTGACAAGAACAGTAGCTTCTCTTCAGTCCAATACACTGTACTTGCTGGGAACAGACACGAGTGCTATTTGCACTGTGTACGGCAATGGGAGCACAATAGTGACTCTTCTTAACAGAAAACAAGTCTTGCTCGTAGGACAAGAAACTGCATGTGATTCAACTCCATTTCTGACTGGGAAACAAACACTAGCTTGCCTTACAAGAAAGACACTCTGATTTTGAGAAAAGAGCACTCTTCTACTCTACTGTGTTTCCTATAGGGCCAGAACAGTGAGTTTGCTCAGAACAATAGAACTGTGCTTCCTAAACACATGGGCCATATCTACTTCAACTCTGCTTAGGAACCTGACAAGAACAGTAGCTTCTCTTCATTCCAATACACTGTACTTGCTGGGTACAGATGCGAGTTCTACTTGCACTGTGCATGGCAATTAGAACGCAATAGAGACTCTTCTTACCAGAAAAAAACTCTTGCTCGTAGGACCAGAAACTGCATGTGATTCAACTCCATTTCTGACTGGGAAACAAACGCTAGCTCACCTTACAAGAAACACACTCTGCTATTGAGAAAATAGCACTCTTCTACTCTACTGTGTTTCCTATAGGGCCAGAACAGGGAGCTTCCTAAGAACAAAAGAACTGTTCTTTTTACACACATGGGCCATATCTACTTCAACTCTGCTTAGGAAATTGACAAGAACAGAAACTTCTCTTCAGTCCAATACACTGTACTTGCTGGGAACAGACGCGAGTGCTATTTGCACTGTGTACGGCAATGGGAGCACAATAGTGACTCTTCTTAACGGAAAACAAGTCTTGCTCGTAGGACAAGAAACTGCATGTGATTCAACTCCATTTCTGACAGGGAAACAAACAATAGCTCGCCTTACAAGAAACACACTCTTCTTTTGAGAAAAGAGCACTCTTCTACTCTACTGTGTTTCCTATAGGGCCAGAACAGTGAGCTTGCTCAGAACAAAAGAACTGTGCTTCCTACACACATGGGCCATATCTACTTCATCTCTGCTTAGGAAATTGACAAGAACAGTAGCTTTTCTTCAGTCCAATACACTGTACTTGCTGGGAACAGACCCGAGTGCTATTTGCACTGTGTACGGCAATGGGAGCACAATAGTGACTCTACTTAACAGAAAACAAGTCCTGCTCGTAGGACAAGAAACTGCATGTGATTCAACTCCATTTCTGACTGGGAAACAAACACTAGCTCGCCTTACAAGAAACACACTCTGCTTTTGAGAAAAGAGCACTCTTCTACTCTACTGTGTTTCCTAGAGGGCCAGAACAGTGAGCTTGCTCAGAACAAAAGAACTGTGCTTCCTACACACACGGGCCATATATGTTTCCACTCTGCTTAGGAAACTGAAAAAACAGGAGCTTCTCTTCAGTCCAATACACAGTACTTGCTGGGAACTGATGCGAGTGCTATTTGCACTGTGTGGCAAATGGATCGCAATAGTGACTCTACTTACCAGAAAACAACTCTTGCTCGTAGGACCAGAAACTGCATGTGATTCAACTCCATTTCTGACTGGGAAACAAACACTAGCTCGCCTTACAAGAAACACACTCTGCTATTGGTAAAAGAGCACTCTTCTACTCTACTGTGTTTCCTAGAGTGCCAGAACAGTGAGCTTGCTCAGCATAAAAGAACTAGCTTCCTACACATAAGGGTCATATGTACATCCACTCTGCTTAGGAAACTGACAAGAAGAGGAGCTTCTCTTCAGTCCAATACACAGTACTTGCTGGGAAGAGACGCGAGGGCTATTTGCACTGTGTGGCAAATGGATCGCAATAGTGACCCTACTTACAAGAAAACAACTCTTGCTCGTAGGACCAGAAACTGCATGTGATTCAACTCCATTTCTGAACTGGGAAACAAACACTAGCTCGCCTTACAAGAAACACACTCTGCTTTTGAGAAAAGAGCACTCTTCTACTCTACTGTGTTTCCTATAGGGCCAGAACAGTGAGCTTCCTCAGAACAAAAGAACTGTGCTTCCTACACACACGGGCCATATGTACTTCAACTCTGCTTAGGAAACTGACAAGAACAGGAGCTTCTCTTCAGTCCAATACACTGTACTTGCTGGGAACAGACGCGAGTGCTATTTGCAATGTGTCGCAAATGGATCGCATTAGTGACTCTTCTTACCAGAAAACTAGTCTTGTTCGTAGGACCAGAAAGTGCATGTGATTCAACTCCAGTTTTACAGGGAAACAAACATTAGCTCGCCTTACAGGAAACACACTCTGCTTTTGAGAAAAGAGCACTCTTCTACTCTACTCTTTGTCCTATAGGGCCAGAACAGTGAGCTTGCTCAGAACAAAAGAACTGTTCTTTTTACACTCACGGGCCATATCTACTTCAACTCTGCTTAGGAAATTGACAAGAGCAGTAGCTTCTCTTAAGTCCAATACACTGTACTTGCTGGGAACAGACGCGAGGGCTATTTGCACTGTGTACGGCAATGGGAGCACAATAGTGACTCTTCTTAACAGAAAACAAGTCTTTCTCGTAGGACAAGAAACTGCATGTGATTCAACTCCATTTCTGACTGGGAAACAAACACTAGCTCGCCTTACAAGAAAGACACTCTGCTTTTGAGAAAAGAGCACTCTTCTACTCTACTGTGTTTCCTATAGGGCCAGAACAGTGAGTTTGCTCAGAACAAAAGAACTGTGCTTCCTAAACACATGGGCCATATCTACTTCAACTCTGCTTAGGAAACTGACAAGAACAGTAGCTTTTCTTCATTCCAATACACTGTACTTGCTGGGAACAGATGCGAGTGCTACTTGCACTGTGTATGGCAATTAGAACGCAATAGAGACTCTTCTTACCAGAAAAAAACTCTTGCTCGTAGGACCAGAAACTGCATGTGATTCAACTCCATTTCTGACTGGGAAACAAACACTAGCTTGCCTTACAAGAAACACACTCAGCTTTTGAGAAAAGAGCACTCTTCGATTCTACTGTGTTTCCTATAGGGCCAGAACAGTGAGCTTCCTCAGAACAAAAGAACTGTGCTTCCTACACACACGGGCCATATCTACTTCAACTCTGCTTAGGAAACTCACAAGAACAGTAGATCCTCTTCAGTCCAATACACTGTACATGCTGGGAACAGACACCAGTGCTATTTGCCCTGTGTGTTTCATGGGAGAGCAATTGTGAGTCTTCTTATCAGAAAACAACTCTAGCTCGTAGGAACAGAAACTGCATGTGATTCAACTCCATTTCTGACTGGGAAACAAACACTAGCTCGCCGTCAAAGAAACACACTCTGCTTTTGAGAAAAGAGCACTCTTCTACTCTACTGTGTTTCCTATAGGGCCAGAACAGTGAGCTTGCTCAGAACAAAAGAACTGTGCTTACTACACACACGGGCCATACCTACTTCAACTCTGCTTAGGAAACTGACAAGAACAGGAGCTCTTCTTCAGTCCAATACACTGTTTTGCTGGCAACAGACGCGAGTGCTATTTACACTGTGTGGCTAATGGATCACAATAGTGACTCTTCTTACCAGAAAATAATTCTTGCTCGTAGGACCAGAAACTGCATGTGATTCAACTCCATTTCTGACAGGGAAACAAAAAATAGCTCACCTTACAAGAAACACACTCTGCTTTTGAGAAAAAGCACTCTTCTACTCTCTTGTGTTCCCTATAGGACCAGAACAGTGAGCTTGCTGAGAACAAAAGAACTGTGCTTCCTACACACACAGGCCATATCTACTTCAACTCTGCTTAGGATACTGACAAGAACAGTAGCTTCTCTTCAGTCCAATACACTGTACTTGTTGGCAACAGACGCGAGTGCTATTTGCACTGTGTGGCAAATGGATCGCAATAGTGACTCTTCTTACCAGAAAACAAGTCTTGCTCGTAGGACCAGAAACTGCATGTGATTAAACTCCATTTCTAACAGGGAAACAAACACTAGCTCGCAGTACAAGAAACACACACTGCTTTTGAGAAAAGAGCACTCTTCTACTATACTGTGTTTCCTATAGGGCCAGAACAGGAAGCTTGCTCAGAACAAAAGAACTGTGCTCCTACACACACGGGCCATATCTATTTCCACTCTGCTTAGGAAACTGACAAGAATAGTAGCTTCTCTTCAGTCCAATACACTGTACTTGCTGGGAACAGACGCGAGTGCTATTTGCACTGTGTGGCAAATGGATCGCATTAGTGACTCTTCTTACCAGAAAACAAGTCTGGCTCGTAGGACCAGAAACTGCATCTGATTCAACTCCATTTCTGACAGGGAAACAAACACTAGCTAGCCTTATAAGAAACACACTCTGCTTTTGAGAAAAGAGCACTCTTCTACTCCACTGTGTTTCCTATAGGGTCAGAACAGTGTGCTTGCTCAGAACAAAAGAACTGTTCTTCCTACACACACGGGCCATATCTACTTCAACTCTGCTTAGGAAACTGACAAGAACAGTAGCTTCTCTTCAGTCCAATACACTGTACTTGCTGGGAACATACGCGAGTGCTATTTGCACTCTGTGGCAAATGGATCGCATTAGTGACTCTTCTTACCAGAAAACTAGTCTTGTTCGTAGGACAAAAACTGCATGAGATTCAACTCCATTTCTGACTGGGAAACAAACACTAACTCGCCTTACAAGAAACACACTCTGCTTTTGAGAAAAGAGCACTCTTCTACTCTACTCTGTCTCCTATAGGGCCAGAACAGTGAGCTTGCTCAGAACAAAAGAACTGTTCTTTTTACACACACGGGCAATATCTAGTTCAACTCTGCTTAGGAAACTGACAAGAACAGGAGCTTCTCTTCAGTCCAATACACTGTACTTGCTGGGAACAGACGCGAGTGCTATTTGCAATATGTGGCAAATGGATCGCATTAGTGACTCTTCTTACCAGAAAACTAGTCTTGTTCGTAGGACCAGAAAGTGCATGTGATTCAACTCCAGTTTGACAGGGAAACAAACATTAGGTCGCCTTACAAGAAAAACACTCTGCTTTTGAGAAAAGAGCACTCTTCTGCTCTACTCTTTCTCCTATAGGGCCAGAACAGTGAGCTTGCTCAGAACAAAAGAACTGTTCTTTTTACACACACGGGCCATATCTACTTCAACTCTGCTTAGGAAATTGACAAGAACAGTAGCTTCTCTTAAGTCCAATACACTGTACTTGCTGGGAACAGACGCGAGGGCTATTTGCACTGTGTACGGCAATGGGAGCACAATAGTGACTCTTCTTAACAGAAAACAAGTCTTGCTCGTAGGACAAGAAACTGCATGTGATTCAACTCCATTTCTGACTGGGAAACAAACACCAGCTCGCCTTACAAGAAAGACACTCTGCTTTTGAGAAAAGAGCACTCTTCTACTCTACTGTGTTTCCTATAGGGCCAGAACAGTGAGTTTGCTCAGAACAAAAGAACTGTGCTTCCTAAACACATGGGCCATATCTACTTCAACTCTGCTTAGGAAACTGACAAGAACAGTAGCTTCTCTTCATTCCAATACACTGTACTTGCTGGGAACAGATGCGAGTGCTACTTGCACTGTGTATGGCAATTAGAACGCAATAGAGACTCTTCTTACCAGAAAAAAACTCTTGCTCGTAGGACCAGAAACTGCATGTGATTCAACTCCATTTCTGACTGGGAAACAAACACTAGCTTGCCTTACAAGAAACACACTCTGCTTTTGAGAAAAGAGCACTCTTCTATTCTACTGTGTTTCCTATAGGGCCAGAACAGTGAGCTTGCTCAGAACAAAACAACTGTGCTTCCTACACACACGGGCCATATCTACTTCAACTCTGCTTAGGAAACTCACAAGAACAGTAGATCATCTTCAGTCCAATACACTGTACATGCTGGGAACAGACACCAGTGCTATTTGCCCTGTGTGTTTCAATGGGAGCGCAATAGTGACTCTTCTGAGCAGAAAACAACTCTAGCTCGTAGGAACAGAAACTGCATGTGATTCAACTCCATTTCTGACTGGGAAACAAACACTAGCTCGCCTTACAAGAAAGCCACTCTGCTTTTGAGAAAAGAGCACTCTTCTACTCTACTGTGTTTCCTATAGGGCCAGAAAAGTGAGCTTGCTCAGTAGAAAAGAACTGTGCTTACTACACACACGGGCCATACCTACTTCAACTCTGCTTAGGAAACTGACAAGAACAGGAGCTCTTCTTCAGTCCAATACACTGTATTGCTGGCAACAGACGCGAGTGCTATTTACACTGTGTGGCAAATGGATCACAATAGTGACTCTTCTTACCAGAAAATAAGTCTTGCTCGTAGGACCAGAAACTGCATGTGATTCAACTCCATTTCTGACTGGGAAACAAACACTAGCTCACCTTACAAGAAACACACTCTGCTTTTGAGAAAAAGCACTCTTCTAGTCTCTTGTGTTCCCTATAGGACCAGAACAGTGAGCTTGCTGAGAACAAAAGAACTGTGCTTCCTACACACACGGGCCATATCAACTTCAACTCTGCTTAGGATACTGACAAGAACAGTAGCTTCTCTTCAGTCCAATACACTGTACTTGTTGGCAACAGACGCGAGTGCTATTTGCACTGTGTGGCAAATGGATCGCAATAGTGACTCTTCTTACCAGAAAACAAGTCTTGCTCGTAGGATCAGAAACTGCATGTGATTAAACTCCATTTCTGACTGGGAAACAAACACTAGCTCGCCTTACAAGAAAGACACTCTGCTTTTGAGAAATAGCACTCTTCTACTCTACTGTGTTTCCTAGAGGGCCAGAACAGTGAGTTTGCTCAGAACAAAAGAACTGTGCTTCCTAAACACATGGGCCATATCTACTTCAACTCTGCTTAGGAAACTGACAAGAACAGTAGCTTCTTTTCATTCCAATACACTGTACTTGCTGGGAACAGATGCGAGTGCTACTTGGTCTGTGTATGGCAATTAGAACGCAATAGAGCCTCTTCTTACCAGAAAAAAACTCTTGCTCGTAGGACCAGAAACTGCATGTGATTCAACTCCATTTCTGACTGCGAAACAAACACTAGCTTGCCTTACAAGAAACACACTCTGCTTTTGAGAAAAGAGCACTCTTCTACTATACTGTGTTTCCTATATGGCCAGAACATCGAGCTTCCTCAGAACAAAAGAACTGTGCTTCCTACACACACGGGCCATAGCTACTTCAACTCTGCTTAGGAAACTGACAAGAACAGTAGCTTCTCTTCAGTCCAATACACTGTACTTTCTGGAAACAGATGCGAGTGCTACTTGCACTCTGTATGGCAATGGGATCGCAAGAGTGACTCTTCTTACCAGAAAAGAACTCTTGCTCGTAGGACCAGAAACTGCATGTGATTCAACTCCATTTCTGAATGGGAAACAAACACTAGCTCGCCTTACAAGAAACACACTCTGCTATTGAGAAAAGAGCACTCTTCTACTCTACTGTGTTTCCTATAGGGCCAGAACAGTGAGCTTGCTCAGAACAAAAGAACAGTGCTTACTACACACACGGGCCATACCTACTTCAACTCTGCTTAGGAAACTGACAAGAACAGGATCTCTTCTTCACTCCAATACACTGTATTGCTGGCAACAGACGCGAGTGCTATTTACACTGTGTGGCAAATGGATCGCAATAGTGACTCTTCTTACCAGAAAATAAGTCTTGCTCGTAGGACCAGAAACTGCATGTGATTCAACTCCATTTCTGACAGGGAAACAAACACTAGCTCGCCTTACAAGAAACACACTCTGCTTTTGAGAAAAAGCACTCTTCTACTCTATTGTGTTTCCTATAGAACCAGAACAGTGAGCTTGCTGAGAAAAAAGAACTGTGCTTCCTACACACACGGCCCATATCTACTTCAACTCTGCTTAGGAAACTGACAAGAACAGTAGCTTCCCTTCGTTGCAATACACTGTACTTGTTGGCAACAGACTCGAGTGCTATTTGTACTGTGTGGCAAATGGATCGCAATAGTGACTCTTCTTAACGGAAAACAAGTCTTGCTCGTAGGACCAGAAACTGCATGTGATTAAACTCCATTTCCAACAGGGAAACAAACACTAGCTCGCAGTACAAGAAACACACACTGCTTTTGAGAAAAGAGCACTCTTCTACTATACTGTGTTTCCTATAGGGCCAGAACAGTGAGCTTGCTCAGAAAAAAAGAACTGTTCTTCCTACACACACGGGCCATATCTACTTCAACTCTGCTTAGGAAACTGACAAGAACAGGAGCTTCTCTTCAGTCCAATACACTGTACTTGCTGGGAACAGACGCGAGTGCTATTTGCACTGTGTGGCAAATGGATCGCATTAGTGACTCTTCTTACCAGAAAACTAGTCTTGTTCGTAGGACAAGAAAGTGCATGTGATTCAACTCCAGTTTGACAGGGAAACAAACACTGGCTCGCCTTACAAGAAACACACTCTGCTTTTGAGAAAAGAGCACTCTTCTACTCTACTCTGTCTCCTATAGGGCCAGAACAGTGAGCTTGCTCAGAACAAAAGAACTGTTCTTTTTACACACACGGGGCCTATATACTTCAACTCTGCTTAGGAAATTGACAAGAACAGTAGCTTCTCTTCAGTCCAATACACTGTACTTGCTGGGAACAGACGCGAGTGCTATTTGCACTGTGTACGGCAATGGGAGCACAATAGTGACTCTTCTTAACAGAAAACAAGTCTTGCTCGTAGGACAAGAAACTGCATGTGATTCAACTCCATTTCTGACTGTGAAACAAACACTAGCTCGCCTTACAAGAAACACCCTCTGCTTTTGAGAAAAGAGCACTCTTCTACTATACTGTGTTTCCTATAGGGCCAGAACAGGGAGCTTGCTCAGAACAAAAGAACTGTGCTCCTACACACACGGGCCATATCTATTTCCACTCTGCTTAGGAAACTGACAAGAATAGTAGCTTCTCTTCAGTCCAATACACTGTACTTGCTGGGAACAGACGCGAGTGCTATTTGCACTGTGTGGCAAATGGATCACATTAGTGACTCTTCTTACCAGAAAACAATTCTGGCTCGTAGGACCAGAAACTGCATCTGATTCAACTCCATTTCTGACAGGGAAACAAACAATAGCTCGCCTTACAAGAAACATACTCTGCTTTTGAGAAAAGAGCACTCTTCTACTCTACTGTGTTTCCTATAGGGCCAGAACAGTGAGCTTGCTCAGAACTAAAGAACTGTTCTTCCTTCACACACGGGCCAAATCTACTTCAACTCTGCTTTGGAAACTGACAAGAACAGGAGCTTCTCTTCAGTCCTATACACTGTACTTGCTGGGAACAGACGCGAGTGCTATTTGCACTGTGTACGGCAATGGGAGCACAATAGTGACTCTTCTTAACGGAAAACAAGTCTTGCTCGTAGGATAAGAAACTTCATGTGATTCAACTCCATTTCTGACTGGGAAACAAACACTAGCTCGCCTTACAAGAAAGACACTCTGCTTTTGAGAAAAGAACACTCTTCTACTCTACTGTGTTTCCTAGAGGGCCAAAACAGTGAGTTTGCTCAGAACAAAAGAACTGTGCTTCCTAAACACATGAGCCATATCTACTTCAACTCTGCTTAGGAAACTGACAAGAACAGTAGCTTCTCTTCATTCCAATACACTGTACTTGTTGGGAACAGATGCGAGTGCTACTTGCACTGTGTATGGCAATTAAAACGCAATAGAGACTCTTCTTACCAGAAAAAAACTCTTGCTCGTAGGACCAGAAACTGCATGTGATTCAACTCCATTTCTGACTGTGAAACAAACACTAGCTTGCTTTACAAGAAACACACTCTGCTTTTGAGAAAAGAGCACTCTTCTACTCTACTGTGTTTTCTATAGGGCCAGAACAGTGAGCTTCCTCAGAACAAAAGAACTGTGCTTCCTACACAAACGGGCCATAACTACTTCAACTCTGCTTAGGAAACTGATGAGAACACTAGGTTCTCTTCAGTCCAATACACTGTACTTGCTGGAAACAGATGCGAGTGCTACTTGCACTCTGAATGGCAATGGGATCGCAAGAGTGACTCTTTTTTTTTTTTTTAATTTTTATTTTGCAATACAATTCAGTTCTACATATCAGCCACAGATTCCCTTGTTCTCCCCCCTCCCGCCCCCCTCACCTTCCCCCCAGCCCGCCTCCCATTCCAATCTCCTCCAGGGCAAAGCCTTCCCCACAGACTGAGATCAACCTGGTGGACTCAGTCCAGGTAGGTCCAGTCCCCTCCTCCCATGCTGAGCCAAGGGACCCTGCATAGGCCCCAGGTTTCAAACAGCCAACTCATGCAATGAGCACAGGACCCGGTCCCACTGCCTGGATGCCTCCCAAACAGATCAGGCCAATCAACTGTCTCACCCACTCAGAGGGCCTGATCCAGTTGGTGACCCCTCAGCCATTGGTTCATATTTCATGTGTTTCCGTTTGTTTGGCTATTTGTCTCTGTGCTTTATCCGACCTTGGTCTCAACAATTCTCTCTCATATAAACCCTCCTCATTCTCGCTAATTGGACTCCCAGAGATCCACCTGGGGCCTAGTCATGGATCTCTGCCTCCAGATCCATCAGTAGTTGGATGAGGTTTCTAGCACGACAATTAGGGTGTTTGGCCATCCCATCACCAGAGTAGGTCAGTTCGGATTGTCTCTCGACCATTGCCAGCAGTCTGTTGTAGGGGTATCTTTGTGGATTTCTGTGGGCCTCTCTAGCACTTTGTTTCTTCCTATTCTCATGTGGTCTTCATTTACCATGGTCTCCTATTCCTTGTTCTCCCTCTCTGTTTTTGATCCAGCTGGGATCTCCCACTCACCCAAGCTCTCTTTCCCTCGACCCTCGCCCTTCACTACCCCCACTCCTGTCCAGGCTGTTCATGTAGATCTCATTCCATTTCTCTGTCGTTGGGCGATCCCTGTGTCTTTCTTGGGGTCCTGTTTTCCAGGTAGCCTGCCTGGTGATGTGAGTAGCAGTCCAGGCATCCTTGTTCCACATCTAGTATCCTGTTATGAGTGAGTACATACCATGTTTGTCTTTCTGAGTCTGGGATACCTCACTCAGGATGATTTTTTCTAGATCCATCCATTTGTCTGCAAACCTCATGATGTCATTGTTTTTCTCTGCTGAGTAGTATTCCATTGTGTATATGTACCACATTTTGTTTATCCATTCTTCAGTTGAAGGGCATCTAGGTTGTTTCCATGTTCTGGCTATTACAAACAACGCTGATATGAACATAGCTGAACAAGTGCTCTTGTGGTGTGGTTGTGCATTCCTTGGGTATATGCCCAAGAGTGGTATAGCTGGATCTTGGGGGAGATGGATTCCCAATTTTCTAAGAAATCGCCATATTGATTTCCAAAGTGGTTGTACAAGCTTGCATTCCCACCAGCAGTGGAGGAGAGTTCCCCTAGCTCCACATCCTCTCCAGCATAAGGTGTCTTCAGTGTTTTTGATCTTAGCCATTCTGACAGGCGTAAGGTGGTATCTCAGAGTTGTTTTGATTTGCATTTCCCTGATGATTAGGGATGTTGAGCAATTCCTTAAATGTCTTTCAGCCATTTGAGTTTCCTCTGTTGAGAATTCTCTGTTTAGTTCTATAGCCCATTTCTTAATTGGACTGTTGGGCATTTTGATGTCTAATTTCTTGAGTTCCTTATATATTCTGGATATCAGTCCTCTGTCAGATGTGGGATTGGTGAAGATCTTTTCCCATTCTGTAGGCTGTCGCTTTGCTTTGTTGACCGTATCCTTTGCCCTACAAAAGCTTCTCAGTTTCAAGAGGTCCCATTGATTGATTGTTTCTCTCAGTGTCTGTGCTACTGGTGTTCTATTTAGAAAGTGGTCTCCTATGCCAATGTGTTCAAGACTACTTCCTACTTTCTCTTCTAGCAGGTTCAGAGTAGCTGGATTTATGTTGAGGTCCTTGATCCACTTGGACTTAAGTTTTGTGCACGGTGATAGATATGGATCTATTTGCAGCCTTCTACATGTTGATATCCAGTTTTGCCAGCACCATTTGTTGAAGATGCTTTCTTTTTTCCATTGTGCACTTTTGGCTTCTTTGTCAAAAATTATTTGTTCATAGGTGTGCGGATTAATATCAGGGTCTTCAATTCGATTCCATTGGTCCACATGTCGGTTTTTATGCCAGTACCAAGCTGTTTTTATTACTGTAGCTCTATAGTACAGCTTGAAGTCAGGGATCGTGATGCCTCCAGAGGTTGTTTTATTGTACAGGATTCTTTTGGCTATCCTGGGTTTTTTGTTTTTCCATATGAAGTTGAGTATTATTCTTTCCAGGTCTGTGAAGAATTGTGTTGGTATTTTGATGGGGATTGCATTGAATCTGTAGATTGCTTTTGGTAAGATTGCCATTTTTACTATGTTAGTTCTGCCTATCCATGAGCATGGGAGATCTTTCCATTTTCTGACATCTTCTTCAATTTCTTTTTTCAGGGACTTAAAGTTCTTGTCATATAGGTCCTTCACTTGCTTGGTTAGTATTACCCCTAGGTATTTTATGTCATTTGTGGCTATAGTAAAGGGTGATGTATCTCTGATTTCCTTCTCCGCTTTTTTGTCCATTGTATATAGGAGGGCTACTGATTTTTTGGAGTTGATCTTGTATCCTGCTATGTTGCTGAAGGTGTTTATAAGCTGTATCAGTTCCTTGGTGGAATCTTTGGGGTTGCTCAAGTATACTATCATGTCATCTGCAAATAGGGAAAGCTTGACTTCTTCCTTTCCAATTTGTATCCCCTTAATCTCCTTATGTTGTCTTATTGCTCTGGCTAGAACTTCAAGTACTATATTGAATAAGTATGGGGAGAGCGGACAGCCTTGCCTCGTTCCTGATTTTAGTGGAATTGCTTTGAGTTTCTCTCCATTTAATTTGATGTTGGCTGTTGGCTTGCTGTAAATTGCCTTTATTATGTTTAGGTATGTTCCCTGTATTCCTGATCGCTCCAAGACCTTTATCATGAAGGGGTGTTGGATTTTGTCAAATGCCTTTTCAGCATCTAGTGAGATGATCATGTGGTTTTTTTTCTTTGAGTTTGTTTATATGGTGTATCACATTGACAGACTTTCGTATGTTGAACCATCCTTGCATCCCTGGAATGAATCCTACTTGATCATGGTGGATAATTGTTTTGATGTGGTCTTGGAGTCTGTTTGCCAGTATTTTATTGAGTATTTTTGCATCAATGTTCATGAGGGAGATCGGTCTGTAGTTCTCTTTCTTTGTTGTATCCTTGTTTGGTTTGGGAATCAGGGTAATTGTAGCCTCATAGAAGGAGTTTGGTAATGTTCCTTCTGTTTCTATTGTATGGAACAATTTAGAGAGTATTGGTATTAACTCTTCTTTGAAGATCTGGTAGAATTCTGCACTGAAACCATCTGGTCCTGGGCTTTTTTTGGTTGGGAGACTTTTAATGACTGTTTCTATTTCGTTAGGGGTTATTGGACTATTTAAATAGTTTATCTGGTCTTGATTTAATTTAGGTATGTGGTACCTATCCAGAAAATTATCCATTTCTTTTAGGTTTTCCAGTTTTGTGGAATAGAGGTTTTTGAAGTATGACCTGATGATTCTCTGGATTTCCTCAATGTCTGTTGTTATGTCCCCCTTTTCATTTCTGATTTTGTTGATTTGGATGCTCTCTCTCTGTCTTTTGGTTAGTTTGGATAAGGGCTTGTCTATCTTGTTGATTTTCTCAAAGAACCAACTCTTTGTTTCATTAATTTTTTGTATTGTTCTCTTTGTTTCTATTTTATTGATTTCAGCTCTCACTTTGATAATTTCCTGGCATCTATTTTTCCTGGGAGACTTTGCTTCTTCCTGTTCTAGAACTTTCAGGTGTGCTGTTAAGTCACTAGTGTGAGATTTCTCCAGCTTATTTATGTGGGCGTTTAGTGCTATGAATTTCCCTCTTAGTACTGCTTTCATAGTGTCCCATAGGTTTGGATATGTGGTGTCTTCATTTTCGTTGATCTCTAGGAAGTCTTTAATTTCTTTCTTTATTTCTTCCTTAACCCATTGGTGATTCAGGTGGGTATTGTTCAGTTTCCATGAGATTGTAGGTTTTCTGTAGTTTTTGTTGTTGTTGAAATCCAACTTTAGACCATGGTGGTCTGATAGAACACAGGAGGTTATTCTAATTGTTTTGTATCTGTTTAGATTTGCTTTGTGACCAAGTATGTGGTCGATTTTAGAGAAGGTTCCATGGGGTGCTGAGAAGAAGGTATATTCTTTTTTGTTAGGATGGAATGTTCTGTAGATGTCGATTAAGTCCATTTGAGTCATGACATCAATTAAGTCTTTTATTTCTCTGTTAAGTTTCGATTTGGGGGATCTGTCCAGTGGTGAAAGTGGGGTGTTGAGGTCTCCCACTATTAATGTGTGGGGTTTTATATGTGATTTAAGCTTTAATAATGTTTCTTTTACATATGTGGGTGCCCTTGTGTTTGGGGCATAAATGTTCAGAATTGAGACTTCATCTTGGTGGATCTTTCCTGTGATGAGTATGTAATGCCCTTCTTGATCTCTTTTGATTGATTTTAGTTTGAAGTCTATTTTGCTGGATATCAGGATGGCTACACCCGCTTGTTTCTTAAGACCGTTTGATTGGAAAGTCTTTTCCCAGCCTTTTATTTTTAGGTAGTGTCTATCTTTGAATTTGAGATGTGTTTCTTGTATGCAGCAGAAAGATGGGTCCTGCTTTCGTATCCATTCTGTAAGCCTATGTCTTTTTATAGGTGAATTAAGTCCATTGATATTGAGGGATATTAATGTCCAGTGATTGTTCATTCCTGTTATTTTTTGGTGGTGATGTGTGTGTACTTTTCTTCGTTGGGGTCTACTGCTGTGGCTTTATCTATTGCCTGTGTTTTCGAGGTTGTATCTGACTTCCTTAGGTTGGAATTTTCCTTCTAGTGCTTTCTGTAGGGCTGGGTTTGTGGATAAATATTGTTTAAATCTGGCTTTGTCATGGAATGTCTTGTTCACTCCATCTATGACGATTGAAAGTTTTGCTGGGTATATTAGTCTAGGCTGACATCCATGGTCTCTTAATGTCTGCATTACATCTGTCCAGGACCTTCTGGCTTTCAAAGTCTCCATTGAGAAATCGGGTGTTATTCTGATAGGTTTGCCTTTATATGTCACTTGGCCTTTTTCCTTTGCTGCTCTTAATATTCTTTCTTTATTCTGTACGTTTAATTGTTTAATTATTATGTGGCGAGGGGACTTTTTTTGGGGGTCTAGTCTGTTTGGTGTTCTATAGGCTTCCTGTATCTTCATAGGCATTTCCTTCTTTAAGTTGGGAAAGTTTTCTTCTATGATCTTGTTGAATATATTTTCTGTGCCCTTGAGTTGGTATTCTTCTCCTTCTTCTACCCCTATTATTCGTAGGTTTGGTCTTTTCATGGTGTCCCAAATTTCTTGGACATTTTGGTTCATGACTTTGTTGACTTTAGTGTTTTCTTTGACTGATGAATCCATTTCTTCTATTGTATCTTCAACGCTAGAGATCCTCTCTTCCATCTCTTGCATTCTGTTGATTATACTTGCATCTGAAGTTCCCAATCGTTTTCTCAGATTTTCTATTTCCAGCATTCCCTCTGTTTGTGTCTTCTTCATTTTTTCTATTTCCCTTTTCAGGTCTTGGACTGTTTCCTTCATTTGTTTCATTGATTTTTCTTGATTTTCTTTCAGTATTTTATTGTTCTCTTCCAGGACTTTATTGATTTCTTCTAATTTGTTTGCCCTTTCCTCTAGTTGTTTACAGCGTTCTTCACATTTTTTTGTCTTTTCCTCTACACGAGCCTCTAGCTTCTTCATGATGACATTCATAAGGCTATTTTCTTCTGCTTCTTCCAATTTCTGATGTTCAGGTCTAGGTGTTGGAGGAGGGCTAGGGCCTGGTGATGGTGTATTACTATTCATTTTGTTGTATGTGTTTCTGCCTTGACGTCTGCCCATCTCCTTGTGGTTCGGTCCTGGCCTTATTCGCACACTTGGTTCAGAGCTGACAGATTCAGGAAGTCTCTCTCTCTTGTCCAGATGGGAGCTCTCTTGTCCAAATTGGAAGTCCGGGACAGGATGGAAGCTCTTGTTCAGAAGGGAAGTCCGGGGGAGGATGGGTGCTCTCCTCTCTCTCTCTCTCTCTCTCTCTCTCTCTCTCTCTCTCTCTCTCTCCTCCAGATGGGAAATCCACGGCAAGATGGGAGCTGTGCTTCAGAAGGGAAGTCCTGGGCAAGATGGGAAGAGTGACTCTTCTTACCAGAAAACAACTCTTGCTCGTAGGACCAGAAACTGCATGTGATTCAACTCCATTTCTGAATGGGAAACAAACACTAGCTTGCCTTACAAGAAACACACTCTGCTTTTGAGAAAAGAGCACTCTTCTATTCTACTGTGTTTCCTATAGGGCCAGAACAGTGAGCTTCCTCAGAACAAAACAACTGTGCTTCCTACACACACGGGCCATATCTACTTCAACTCTGCTTAGGAAACTCACAAGAACAGTAGATCATCTTCAGTCCAATACACTGTACATGCTGGGAACAGACACCAGTGCTATTTGCCCTGTGTGTTTCAATGGGAGCGCAATAGTGAGTCTTCTTATCAGAAAACAACTCTAGCTCGTAGGAACAGAAACTGCATGTGATTCAACTCCATTTCTGACTGGGAAACAAACACTAGCTCGCCTTACAAGAAAGCCACTCTGCTTTTGAGAAAAGAGCACTCTTCTACTCTACTGTGTTTCCTATAGGGCCAGAAAAGTGAGCTTGCTCAGAACAAAAGAACTGTGCTTACTACACACACGGGCCATACCTACTTCAACTCTGCTTATGAAACTGACAAGAACAGGAGCTCTTCTTCAGTCCAATACACTGTAATGCTGGCAACAGACGCGAGTGCTATTTACACTGTGTGGCAAATGGATCACAATAGTGACTCTTCTTACCAGAAAATAAGTCTTGCTCGTAGGACCAGAAACTGCATGTGATTCAACTCCATTTCTGACAGGGAAACAAACAATAGCTCACCTTACAAGAAACACACTCTGCTTTTGAGAAAAAGCACTCTTCTACTCTCTTGTGTTCCCTATAGGACCAGAACAGTGAGCTTGCTGAGAACAAAAGAACTGTGCTTCCTACACACACGGGCCATATCTACTTCAACTCTGCTTAGGAAACTGACAAGAATAGTAGCTTCTCTTCAGTCCAATACACTGTACTTGCTGGGAACAGACGCGAGTGCTATTTGCACTGTGTGGCAAATGGATCGCATTAGTGAATCTTCTTACCAGAAAACAAGTATGGCTCGTAGGACCAGAAACTGCATCTGATTCAACTCCATTTCTGACAGGGAAACAAACACTAGCTAGCCTTATAAGAAACACACTCTGCTTTTGAGAAAAGAGCACTCTTCTACTCCACTGTGTTTCCTATAGGCTCAGAACAGTGTGCTTGCTCAGAACAAAAGAACTGTTCTTCCTACACACACGGGCCATATCTACTTCAACTCTGCTTAGGAAACTGACAAGAACAGGAGCTTCTCTTCAGTCCAATACACTGTACTTGCTGGGAACATACGCGAGTGCTATTTGCACTGTGTGGCAAATGGATCGCATTAGTGACTCTTCTTACCAGAAAACTAGTCTTGTTCGTAGGACAAAAACTGCATGAGATTCAACTCCATTTCTGACTGGGAAACAAACACTAACTCGCCTTACAAGAAACACACTCTGCTTTTGAGAAAAGAGCACTCTTCTACTCTACTCTGTCTCCTATAGGGCCAGAACATTGAGCTTGCTCAGAACAAAAGAACTGTTCTTTTTACACACACGGGCCATATCTACTTCAACTCTGCTTAGGAAATTGACAAGAACATTAGCTTCTCTTCAGTCCAATACACTGTACTTGCTGGGAACAGACGCGAGTGCTATTTGCACTGTGTACGGCAATGGGAGCACAATAGTGACTGTTCTTAACGGAAAACAAGTCTTGCTGGTAGGACAAGAAACTGCATGTGATTCAACTCCATTTCTGACTGGGAAACAAACACTAGCTCGCCTTACAAGAAAGACACTCTGCTTTTGAGAAAAGAGCACTCTTCTACTCTACTGTGTTTCCTAGAGGGCCAGAACAGTGAGTTTGCTCAGAACAAAAGAACTGTGTTTCCTAAACACATGGGCCATATCTACTTCAACTCTGCTTAGGAAACTGACAAGAACAGTAGCTTCTTTTCATTCCAATACACTGTACTTGCTGGGAACAGATGCGAGTGCTACTTGGTCTGTGTATGGCAATTAGAACGCAATAGAGCCTCTTCTTACCAGAAAAAAACTCTTGCTCGTAGGACCAGAAACTGCATGTGATTCAACTCCATTTCTGACTGCGAAACAAACACTAGCTTGCCTTACAAGAAACACACTCTGCTTTTGAGAAAAGAGCACTCTTCTACTATACTGTGTTTCCTATATGGCCAGAACATCGAGCTTCCTCAGAACAAAAGAACTGTGCTTCCTACACACACGGGCCATATCTACTTCAACTCTGATTAGGAAACTGACAAGAACAGTAGCTTCTCTTCAGTCCAATACACTGTACTTTCTGGAAACAGATGCGAGTGCTACTTGCACTCTGTATGGCAATGGGATCGCAAGAGTGACTCTTCTTACCAGAAAAGAACTCTTGCTCGTAGGACCAGAAACTGCATGTGATTCAACTCCATTTCTGAATGGGAAACAAACACTAGCTCGCCTTACAAGAAACACACTCTGCTATTGAGAAAAGAGCACTCTTCTACTCTACTGTGTTTCCTATAGGGCCAGAACAGTGAGCTTGCTCAGAACAAAAGAACAGTGCTTACTACACACACGGGCCATACCTACTTCAACTCTGCTTAGGAAACTGACAAGAACAGGATCTCTTCTTCACTCCAATACACTGTATTGCTGGCAACAGACGCGAGTGCTATTTACACTGTGTGGCAAATGGATCGCAATAGTGACTCTTCTTACCAGAAAATAAGTCTTGCTCGTAGGACCAGAAACTGCATGTGATTCAACTCCATTTCTGACAGGGAAACAAACACTAGCTCGCCTTACAAGAAACACACTCTGCTTTTGAGAAAAAGCACTCTTCTACTCTATTGTGTTTCCTATAGAACCAGAACAGTGAGCTTGCTGAGAAAAAAGAACTGTGCTTCCTACACACACGGGCCATATCTACTTCAACTCTGCTTAGGAAACTGACAAGAACAGTAGCTTCCCTTCGTTGCAATACACTGTACTTGTTGGCAACAGACTCGAGTGCTATTTGTACTGTGTGGCAAATGGATCGCAATAGTGACTCTTCTTAACGGAAAACAAGTCTTGCTCGTAGGACCAGAAACTGCATGTGATTAAACTCCATTTCCAACAGGGAAACAAACACTAGCTCGCAGTACAAGAAACACACACTGCTTTTGAGAAAAGAGCACTCTTCTACTATACTGTGTTTCCATAGGGCCAGAACAGTGAGCTTGCTCAGAAAAAAAGAACTGTTCTTCCTACACACACGGGCCATATCTACTTCAACTCTGCTTAGGAAACTGACAAGAACAGGAGCTTCTCTTCAGTCCAATACACTGTACTTGCTGGGAACAGACGCGAGTGCTATTTGCACTGTGTGGCAAATGGATCGCATTAGTGACTCTTCTTACCAGAAAACTAGTCTTGTTCGTAGGACAAGAAAGTGCATGTGATTCAACTCCAGTTTGACAGGGAAACAAACACTGGCTCGCCTTACAAGAAACACACTCTGCTTTTGAGAAAAGAGCACTCTTCTACTCTACTCTGTCTCCTATAGGGCCAGAACAGTGAGCTTGCTCAGAACAAAAGAACTGTTCTTTTTACACACACGGGGCCTATATACTTCAACTCTGCTTAGGAAATTGACAAGAACAGTAGCTTCTCTTCAGTCCAATAAACTGTACTTGCTGGGAACAGACGCGAGTGCTATTTGCACTGTGTACGGCAATGGGAGCACAATAGTGACTCTTCTTAACAGAAAACAAGTCTTGCTCGTAGGACAAGAAACTGCATGTGATTCAACTCCATTTCTGACTGTGAAACAAACACTAGCTCGCCTTACAAGAAACACCCTCTGCTTTTGAGAAAAGAGCACTCTTCTACTATACTGTGTTTCCTATAGGGCCAGAACAGGGAGCTTGCTCAGAACAAAAGAACTGTGCTCCTACACACACGGGCCATATCTATTTCCACTCTGCTTAGGAAACTGACAAGAATAGTAGCTTCTCTTCAGTCCAATACACTGTACTTGCTGGGAACAGACGCGAGTGCTATTTGCACTGTGTGGCAAATGGATCGCATTAGTGACTCTTCTTACCAGAAAACAATTCTGGCTCGTAGGACCAGAAACTGCATCTGATTCAACTCCATTTCTGACAGGGAAACAAACAATAGCTCGCCTTACAAGAAACATACTCTGCTTTTGAGAAAAGAGCACTCTTCTACTCTACTGTGTTTCCTATAGGGCCAGAACAGTGAGCTTGCTCAGAACTAAAGAACTGTTCTTCCTTCACACACGGGCCAAATCTACTTCAACTCTGCTTTGGAAACTGACAAGAACAGGAGCTTCTCTTCAGTCCTATACACTGTACTTGCTGGGAACAGACGCGAGTGCTATTTGCACTGTGTACGGCAATGGGAGCACAATAGTGACTCTTCTTAACGGAAAACAAGTCTTGCTCGTAGGATAAGAAACTTCATGTGATTCAACTCCATTTCTGACTGGGAAACAAACACTAGCTCGCCTTACAAGAAAGACACTCTGCTTTTGAGAAAAGAACACTCTTCTACTCTACTGTGTTTCCTAGAGGGCCAAAACAGTGAGTTTGCTCAGAACAAAAGAACTGTGCTTCCTAAACACATGAGCCATATCTACTTCAACTCTGCTTAGGAAACTGACAAGAACAGTAGCTTCTCTTCATTCCAATACACTGTACTTGTTGGGAACAGATGCGAGTGCTACTTGCACTGTGTATGACAATTAAAACGCAATAGAGACTCTTCTTACCAGAAAAAAACTCTTGCTCGTAGGACCAGAAACTGCATGTGATTCAACTCCATTTCTGACTGGGAAACAAACACTAGCTTGCTTTACAAGAAACACACTCTGCTTTTGAGAAAAGAGCACTCTTCTACTCTACTGTGTTTTCTATAGGGCCAGAACAGTGAGCTTCCTCAGAACAAAAGAACTGTGCTTCCTACACAAACGGGCCATAACTACTTCAACTCTGCTTAGGAAACTGATGAGAACACTAGGTTCTCTTCAGTCCAATACAC
Source organism: Peromyscus eremicus (assembly GCF_949786415.1). NCBI lineage: Eukaryota > Metazoa > Chordata > Mammalia > Rodentia > Cricetidae > Peromyscus > Peromyscus eremicus. The sequence goes on along the minus strand of NW_026736182.1, from coordinate 32,311 downwards.
TGTACTTGCTGGAAACAGATGCGAGTGCTACTTGCACTCTGAATGGCAATGGGATCGCAAGAGTGACTCTTCTTACCAGAAAACAACTCTTGCTCGTAGGACCAGAAACTGCATGTGATTCAACTCCATTTCTGAATGGGAAACAAACACTAGCTCGCCTTACAAGAAACACACTCTGCTATTGGGAAAAGAGCACTCTTCTACTCTACTGTGTTTCCTATAGGACCAGAACAGTGAGCTTGCTCAGAACAAAGAACTATGCTTACTACACACACGGGCCTTACCTACTTCAACTCTGCTTAGGAAACTGACAAGAACAGGAGCTTCTCTTCAGTCCAATACACTGTACTTGCTGGGAACATACGCGAGTGCTATTTGCACTCTGTGGCAAATGGATCGCATTAGTGACTCTTCTTACCAGAAAACAAGTCTTGTTCGTAGGACAAAAACTGCATGTGATTCAACTCCATTTCTGACTGGGAAACAAACACTAACTCGCCTTACAAGAAACACACTCTGCTTTTGAGAAAAGAGCACTCTTATACTCTACACTGTCTCCTATAGGGCCAGAACAGTGAGCTTGCTCAGAACAAAAGAACTGTTCTTTTTACACACACGGGCCATATCTACTTCAACTCTGCTTAGGAAATTGACCAGAACAGTAGCTTCTCTTCAGTCCAATATACTGTACTTCTGGGAACAGACGCGAGTGCTATTTGCACTGTGTACGGCAATGGGAGCACAATAGTGACTCTTCTTAACGGAAAACAAGTCTTGCTCGTAGGACAAGAAACTGCATGTGATTCAACTCCATTTCTGACTGGGAAACAAACACTAGCTCGCCTTACAAGAAACACACTCTGCTTTTGAGAAAAGAGCACTCTTCTATTCAACTGTGTTTCCTAAAGGGCCAGCACAGTGAGCTTGCTCAGAACAAAAGAACTGTGCTTCATCCACACACGGGCCATATCTGTTTCCAATCTGCTTAGGAAACTGACAAAACAGGAGCTTCTCTTCAGTCCAATACACAGACCTTGCTGGGAAATGATGCGAGTGCTATTTGCACTGTGTGGCAAATGGATCGCAATAGTGACTCTACTTACCAGAAAACAACTCTTGCTCGTAGGACCAGAAACTGCATGTGATTCAACTCCATTTCTGACTGGGAAACAAACACTAGCTCGCCTTACAAGAAACACACTCTGCTATTGGGAAAAGAGCACTCTTCTACTCTACTGTGTTTCCTATAGGGCCAGAACAGTGAGCTTGCTCATCATAAAAGAACTAGCTTCCTACACACAAGGGTCATATCTACATCCACTCTGATTAGGAAACTGACAAGAAGAGGAGCTTCTCTTCCGTCCAATACACAGTAATTGCTCGGAACAGATGCGAGTGCTATTTGCACTGTGTGGCAAATGGATCGCAATAGTGACTCTACTTACAAGAAAACAACTCTTGCTCATAGGACCAGAAACTGCATGTGATTCAACTCCATTTCTGAACTGGGAAACAAACACTAGCTCGCAGTACAAGAAACACACTCTGCTTTTGAGAAAAGAGCACTCTTCTACTCTACTGTGTTTCCTATAGGGCCAGAACAGTGAGCTTCCTCAGAACAAAAGAACTGTGCTTCCTACACACACGGGCCATTTCTACTTCAACTCTGCTTAGGAAACTGACAAGAACAGGAGCTTCTCTTCAGTCCAATACACTGTACTTGCTGGGAACAGACGCGAGTGCTATTTGCAATGTGTGGCAAATGGATCGCATTAGTGACTCTTCTTACCAGAAAACTAGTCTTGTTCGTAGGACCAGAAAGTGCATGTGATTCAACTCCAGTTTGACAGGGAAACAAACACTAGCTTGCCTTACAAGAAACACACTCTGCTTTTGAAAAAAGAGCACTCTTTTACTCTACTCTTTCACCTCTAGGGCCAGAACAGTGAGCTTGCTCAGTACAAAAGAACTGTTCTTTTTACACACACGGGGCATATATACTTCAACTCTGCTTAGGAAATTGACAAGAACAGTAGCTTCTCTTAAGTCCAATACACTGTACTTGCTGGGAACAGACGCGAGTGCTATTTGCACTGTGTACGGCAATGGGAGCACAATAGTGACTCTTCTTAACGGAAAACAAGTCTTGCTCGTAGGACAAGAAACTGCTTGTGATTCAACTCCATTTCTGACTGGGGAACAAACACTAGCTCGCCTTACAAGAAACACACTCTGCTTTTGAGAAAAGAGCACTCTTCTACTCTACTGTGTTTCCTAGAGGGCCAGAAGAGTGAGTTTGCTCAGAACAAAAGAACTGTGCTTCCTAAACACAGGGGCCATATGTAGTTCAACTCTGCTTAGGAAATTGACAAGAACAGTAGCTTCTCTTCATTCCAATACACTGTACTTGTTCGAACAGACGCCAGTGCTATTTGCACTGTGTATGGCAATGGGAGCGCAATAGTGACTCTTCTTACCAGAAAACAACTCTTGCTCGTAGGACCAGAAACTGCATGTGATTCAACTCCATTTCTGACTGGGAAACAAACACTAGCTCGCCGTCCAAGAAACACACTCTGCTTTTGAGAAAAGAGCACTCTTCTACTATACTGTGTTTCCTATAGGGCCAGAACAGTGAGCTTCCTCAGAACAAAAGAACTGTGCTTCCTACACACACGGGCCATATCTACTTCAACTCTGCTTAGGAAACTGACAAGAACAGTAGCTTCTCTTCATTCCAATACACTGTACTTGCTGGGAATAGACGAGAGTGCTATTTGCACTGTGTGGCAAATGGATCGCATTAGTGACTCTTCTTACCAGAAAACCAGTCTTGTTCGTAGGATCAGAAAGTGCATGTGATTCAACTCCAGTTTGACAGGGAAACAAACACTAGCTCGCCTTACAAGAAACACACTCTGCTTTTGAGAAAAGAGCACTCTTCTACTATACTGTGTTTCCTATAGGGCCAGAACAGTGAGCTTGCTCAGAACAAAAGAACTGTTCTTTTTACAAACACGGGCCATATCTACTTCAACTCTGCTTAGGAAATTGACAAGAACAGTAGCTTCTCTTCAGTCCAATACACTGTACTTGCTGGGAACAGACGCGAGTGCTATTTGCACTGTGTACGGCAATGGGAGCACAATAGTGACTCTTCTTAACAGAAAACAAGTCTTGCTCGTAGGACCAGAAACTGCATGTGGTTAAACTCCATTTCTAACAGGGAAACAAACACTAGCTCGCAGTACAAGAAACACACTCTGCTATTGGGAAAAGAGCACTCTTCTACTCTACTGTGTTTCATATATGGCCAGAACAGTGAGCTTGCTCAGCATAAAAGAACTAGCTTCCTAAACAAAAGGGTCATATCTACTTCAACTCTGCTTAGGAAACTGACAAGAAGAGGAGCTTCTCTTCTGTCCAATACACAGTACTTGCTGGGAACAGATGCGAGAGCTCTTTGCACTGTGTTGCAAATGGATCGCAATAGTGACTCTACTTACAAGAAAACAACTCTTGCTCATAGGACTAGAAACTGCATGTGATTCAACTCCATTTCTGACTGGGAAACAAACACTAGCTCGCCTTACAAGAAACACACTCTCCTTTTGAGAAAAGAGAACTCTTCTACTCTACTGTGTTTCCTATAGGGCCAGAACAGTGAGCATCCTCAGAACAAAAGAACTGTGCTTCCTACACACATGGGCCATATCTACTTCAACTCTGCTTAGGAAATTGACAAGAACAGGAGCTTCTCTTCATTCCAATACACTGTACTTGCTGGGAACAGATGCGAGTGCTACTTGGTCTGTGTATGGGAATTAGAACGCAATAGAGACTCTTCTTACCAGAAAAAAGCTCTTGCTCGTAGGACCAGAAACTGCACGTGATTCAACTCCATTTCTGACTGGGAAACAAACACTAGCTCGCCGTCAAAGAAACACACTCTGCTTTTGAGAAAAGAGCACTCTTCTACTCTACTGTGTTTCCTATAGAGCCAGAACAGTGAGCTTCCTCAGAACAAAAGAACTGTGCTTCCTTCACACACGTTCCATATCTACTTCAACTCTGCTTAGGAAACTGACAAGAACAGTATCTTCTCTACATTCCAATACACTGTACTTGCTGGGAACAGACGAGAGTGCTATTTGCACTGTGTGGCAAATGGATCGCATTAGTGACTCTTCTTACCAGAAAAGCAGTCTTGTTCGTAGGATCAGAAAGTGCATGTGATTCAACTCCAGTTTGACAGGGAAACAAACACTAGCTCGCCTTACAAGAAAGACACTCTGATTTTGAGAAAAGAGCACACTTCTACTCTCCTGTGTTTCCTATATGGCCAGAACATCGAGCTTCCTCAGAACAAAAGAACTGTGCTTCCTACACACACGGGCCATATCTACTTCAAATCTGCTTAGGAAACTGACAAGAACAGTAGCTTCTCTTCGGTCCAATACACTGTACTTGCTGGAAACAGATGCGAGTGCTACTTGCACTCTGTATGGCAATGGGATCGCAAGAGTGACTCTTCTTACCAGAAAACAACTCTTGCTCGTAGGACCAGAAACTGCATGTGATTCAACTCCATTTCTGAATGGGAAACAAACACTAGCTCGCCTTACAAGAAACACACTCTGCTATTGAGAAAAGAGCACTCTTCTACTCTACTGTGTTTCCTATAGGGTCAGAACAGTGAGCTTGCTCAGAACAAAAGAACTGTTCTTCCTACACACACGGGCCATACCTACTTCAACTCTGCTTAGGAAACTGACAAGAACAGGATCTCTTCTTCACTCCAATACACTGTATTGCTGGCAACAGACGTGAGTGCTATTTACACTGTGTGGCAAATGGATCGCAATAGTGACTCTTCTTATCAGAAAATAAGTCTTGCTCGTAGGACCAGAAAGTGCATGTGATTCAACTCCATTTCTGAATGGGAAACAAACACTAGCTCGTCTTAAAGAAACACACTCTGCTTTTGAGAAAAAGCACTCTTCTACTCTATTGTGTTTCCTATAGAACCAGAACAGTGAGCTTGCTGAGAAAAAAAGAACTGTGCTTCCTACACACACGGGCCATATCTAATTCAACTCTGCTTAGGAAACTGACAAGAACAGTAGCTTCCCTTCAGTCCAATACACTGTACTTGTTGGCAACAGACTCGAGTGCTATTTGTACTGTGTGGCAAATGGATCGCAATAGTGACTCTTCTTACCAGAAAACAAGTCTTGCTCGTAGGACCAGAAACTGCATGTGATTAAACTCCATTTCCAACAGGGAAACGAACACTAGCTCGCAGTACAAGAAACACACACTGCTTTTGAGAAAAGAGCACTCTTCTACTATACTGTGTTTCCTATAGGGCCAGAACAGTGAGCTTGCTCAGAAAAAAAGAACTGTGCTTCCTACACACACGGGCCATATCTACTTCAACTCTGCTTATGAAACTGACAAGAACAGGAGCTTCTCTTCAGTCCAATACACTGTACTTGCTGGGAACAGACGCGAGTGCTATTTGCACTGTGTGGCAAATGGATCGCATTAGTGACTCTTCTTACCAGAAAACTAGTCTTGTTCGTAGGACAAGAAAGTGCATGTGATTCAACTCCAGTTTGACAGGGAAACAAACACTGGCTCGCCTTACAAGAAACACACTCTGCTTTTGAGAAAAGAGCACTCTTCTACTCTACACTGTCTCCTATAGGGCCAGAACAGTGAGCTTGCTCAGAACAAAAGAACTGTTCTTTTTACACACACGGGGCCTATATACTTCAACTCTGCTTAGGAAATTGACAAGAACAGTAGCTTCTCTTCAGTCCAATACACTGTACTTGCTGGGAACAGACGCGAGTGCTATTTGCACTGTGTACGGCAATGGGAGCACAATCGTGACTCTTCTTAACAGAAAACAAGTCTTGCTCGTAGGACAAGAAACTGCATGTGATTCAACTCCATTTCTGACTGTGAAACAAACACTAGCTCGCCTTACAAGAAACACCCTCTGCTTTTGAGAAAAGAGCACTCTTCTACTATACTGTGTTTCCTATAGGGCCAGAACAGGGAGCTTGCTCAGAACAAAAGAACTGTGCTCCTACACACAAGGGCCATATCTATTTCCACTCTGCTTAGGAAACTGACAAGAATAGTAGCTTCTCTTCATTCCAATACACTGTACTAGCTGGGAACAGACGCGAGTGCTATTTGCACTGTGTGGCAAATGGATCGCATTAGTGACTCTTCTTACCAGAAAACAATTCTGGCTCGTAGGACCAGAAACTGCATCTGATTCAACTCCATTTCTGACAGGGAAACAAACAATAGCTCGCCTTACAAGAAACATACTCTGCTTTTGAGAAAAGAGCACTCTTCTACTCTACTGTGTTTCCTATAGGGCCAGAACAGTGAGCTTGCTCAGAACTAAAGAACTCGTCTTCCTTCACACACGGGCCAAATCTACTTCAACTCTGCTTTGGAAACTGACAAGAACAGGAGCTTCTCTTCAGTCCAATACACTGTACTTGCTGGGAACAGACGCGAGGGCTATTTGCACTGTGTACGGCAATGGGAGCACAATAGTGACTCTTCTTAACAGAAAACAAGTCTTGCTCGTAGGACAAGAAACTGCATGTGATTCAACTCCATTTCTGACTGGGAAACAAACACTAGCTCGCCTTACAAGAAAGACACTCTGATTTTGAGAAAAGAGCACTCTTCTACTCTACTGTGTTTCCTATAGGGCCAGAACAGTGAGCTTCCTCAGAACAAAAGAACTGTGCTTCCTACACACACGGGCCATATCTATTTCAACTCTGCTTAGGAAACTGACAAGAACAGTAGCTTCTCTTCAGTCCAATACAGTGTACTTGCTGGAACAGATGCGAGTGCTACTTGCACTCTTTATTGCAATTTGATCGCAAGAGTGACTCTTCTTACCAGAAAACAAGTCTGGCTCGTAAGACCAGAAACTGCATGTGATTCATCTCCATTTCTGACTGGGAAACAAACACTAGCTCGCCTTACAAGAAACACACTCTCCTATTGAGAAAAGAGCGCTCTTCTACTCTACTGTGTTTCCTAGAGGGCCAGAACAGTGAGCTTGCTCAGAACAAAAGAACTGTTCTTCCTACACACACGGGCCATACCTACTTCAACTCTGCTTATGAAACTGACAAGAACAGGAGCTCTTCTTCTGTCCAATACACTGTATTGCTGGCAACAGACGCGAGTGCTATTTACACTGTGTGGCAAATGGATCGCAATAGTGACTCTTCTTACCAGAAAATAAGTCTTGCTCGTAGGACCAGAAACTGCATGTGATTCAACTCCATTTCTGACAGGGAAACAAACAATAGCTCGCCTTACAAGAAACACACTCTGCTTTTGAGAAAAAGCACTCTTCTACTCTATTGTGTTCCCTATAGGACCAGAACAGTGAGCTTGCTGAGAACAAAAGAACTGTGCTTCCTACACACGGGCCATATCTACTTCAACTCTGCTTAGGATACTGACAAGAACAGTAGCTTCTCTTCAGTCCAATACACTGTACTTGTTGGCAACAGACGCGAGTGCTCTTTGCACTGTTTGGCAAATGGATCGCAATAGTGACTCTTCTTACCAGAAAACAAGTCTTGCTCGTAGGACCAGAAACTGCATGTGATTAAACTCCATTTCTAACAGGGAAACAAACACTAGCTCGCAGTAGAAGAAACACACACTGCTTTTGAGAAAAGAGCACTCTTCTACTATACTATGTTTCCTATAGGGCCAGAACAGGAAGCTTGCTCAGAACAAAAGAACTGTTCTTCCTACACACACGGGCCATATCTACTTCAACTCTGCTTAGGAAACTGACAAGAACAGTAGCTTCTCTTCAGTCCAATACACTGTACTTGCTGGGAACAGACGCGAGTGCTATTTGCACTATGTACGGCAATGGGAGCACAATAGTGACTCTTCTTAACGGAAAACAAGTCTTGCTCGTAGGACAAGAAACTGCATGTGATTCAACTCCATTTCTGACTGGGAAACAAACACTAGCTCGCCTTACAAGAAACACACTCTGCTTTTGAGAAAAGAGCACTCTTCTACTCTACTGTGTTTCCTAGAGGGCCAGAACAGTGAGTTTGCTCAGAACAAAAGAACTGTGCTTCCTACACACACGGGCCATATATGTTTCCACTCTGCTTAGGAAACTGAAAAAACAGGAGCTTCTCTTCAGTCCAATACACAGTACTTGCTGGGAACTGATGCGAGTGCTATTTGCACTGTGTGGCAAATGGATCGCAATAGTGACTCTACTTACCAGAAAACAACTCTTGCTCGTAGGACCAGAAACTGCATGTGATTCAACTCCATTTCTGACTGGGAAACAAACACTAGCTCGCCTTACAAGAAACACACTCTGCTATTGGTAAAAGAGCACTCTTCTACTCTACTGTGTTTCCTAGAGTGCCAGAACAGTGAGCTTGCTCAGCATAAAAGAACTAGCTTCCTACACATAATTGTCATATCTACATCCACTCTGCTTAGGAAACTGACAAGAAGAGGAGCTTCTCTTCAGTCCAATACACAGTACTTGCTGGGAAGAGACGCGAGGGCTATTTGCACTGTGTGGCAAATGGATCGCAATAGTGACCCTACTTACAAGAAAACAACTCTTGCTCGTAGGACCAGAAACTGCATGTGATTCAACTCCATTTCTGAACTGGGAAACAAACACTAGCTCGCCTTACAAGAAACACACTCTGCTTTTGAGAAAAGAGCACTCTTCTACTCTACTGTGTTTCCTATAGGGCAACAGTGAGCTTCCTCAGAACAAAAGAACTGTGCTTCCTACACACACGGGCCATATGTACTTCAACTCTGCTTAGGAAACTGACAAGAACAGGAGCTTCTCTTCAGTCCAATACACTGTACTTGCTGGGAACAGACGCGAGTGCTATTTGCAATGTGTGGCAAATGGATCGCATTAGTGACTCTTCTTACCAGAAAACTTGTCTTGTTCGTAGGACCAGAAAGTGCATGTGATTCAACTCCAGTTTGACAGGGAAACAAACATTAGCTCGCCTTACAGGAAACACACTCTGCTTTTGAGAAAAGAGCACTCTTCTACTCTACTCTTTGTCCTATAGGGCCAGAACAGTGAGCTTGCTCAGAACAAAAGAACTGTTCTTTTTACACTCACGGGCCATATCTACTTCAACTCTGCTTAGGAAATTGACAAGAGCAGTAGCTTCTCTTAAGTCCAATACACTGTACTTGCTGGGAACAGACGCGAGTGCTATTTGCACTGTGTACGGCAATGGGAGCACATTAGTGACTCTTCTTAACAGAAAACAAGTCTTGCTCGTAGGACAAGAAACTGCATGTGATTCAACTCCATTTCTGACTGGGAAACAAACACTAGCTCGCCTTACAAGAAACACACTCTGCTTTTGAGAAAAGAGCACTCTTCTACTCTACTGTGTTTCCTATAGGGCCAGAACAGTGAGTTTGCTCAGAACAAAAGAACTGTGCTTCCTAAACACATGGGCCATATCTACTTCAACTCTGCTTAGGAAACTGACAAGAACAGTAGCTTCTCTTCATTCCAATACACTGTACTTGCTGGGAACAGATGCGAGTGCTACTTGCACTGTGTATGGCAATTAGAATGCAATAGAGACTCTTCTTAGCAGAAAACAACTCTTGCTCGTAGGACCAGAAACTGCATGTGATTCAACTCCATTTCTGACTGGGAAACAAACACTAGCTTGCCTTACAAGAAACACACTCTGCTTTTGAGAAAAGAGCACTCTTCTATTCTACTGTGTTTCCTATAGGGCCAGAACAGTGAGCTTCCTCAGAACAAAAGAACTGTGCTTCCTACACACACGGGCCATATCTACTTCACCTCTGCTTAGGAAACTCACAAGAACAGTAGATCCTCTTCAGTCCAATACACTGTACATGCTGGGAACAGACACCAGTGCTATTTGCCCTGTGTGTTTCAATGGGAGCGCAATAGTGAGTCTTCTTATCAGAAAACAACTCTAGCTCGTAGGAACAGAAACTGCATGTGATTCAACTCCATTTCTGACTGGGAAACAAACACTAGCTCGCCTTACAAGAAAGCCACTCTGCTTTTGAGAAAAGAGCACTCTTCTACTCTACTGTGTTTCCTATAGGGCCAGAACAGTGTGCTTGCTCAGAACAAAAGAACTGTTCTTCCTACACACACGGGCCATATCTACTTCAACTCTGCTTAGGAAACTGACAAGAACAGGAGCTTCTCTTCAGTCCAATACACTGTACTTGCTGGGAACAGACGCGAGTGCTATTTGCAATGTGTTGCAAATGGATCTCATTAGTGACTCTTCTTACCAGAAAACTAGTCTTGTTCGTAGGACCAGAAAGTGCATGTGATTCAACTCCAGTTTGACAGGGAAACAAACATTAGGTCGCCTTACAAGAAAAACACTCTGCTTTTGAGAAAAGAGCACTCTTCTGCTCTACTCTTTCTCCTATAGGGCCAGAACAGTGAGCTTGCTCAGAACAAAAGAACTGTTCTTTTTACACATACGGGCCATATCTACTTCAACTCTGCTTAGGAAATTGACAAGAACAGTAGTTTCTCTTAAGTCCAATACACTGTACTTGCTGGGAACAGACGAGAGTGCTATTTGCACTGTGTGGCAAATGGATCGCATTAGTGAATCTTCGTACCAGAAAACAAGTCTGGCTCGTAGGACCAGAAACTGCATCTGATTCAACTCCATTTCTGACAGGGAAACAAACACTGGCTCGCCTTACAAGAAACACACTCTGCTTTTGAGAAAAGAGCACTCTTCTACTCTACTCTGTCTCCTATAGGGCCAGAACAGAGAGCTTGCTCAGAACAAAAGAACTGTTCTTTTTACACACACGGGGCATATATACTTCAACTCTGCTTAGGAAATTGACAAGAACAGTAGCTTCTCTTCAGTCCAATACACTGTACTTGCTGGGAACAGACGCGAGTGCTATTTGCACTGTGTACGGCAATGGGAGCACAATAGTGACTCTTCTTAACAGAAAACAAGTCTTGCTCGTAGGACAAGAAACTGCATGTGATTCAACTCCATTTCTGACTGTGAAACAAACACTAGCTCGCCTTACAAGAAACACCCTCTGCTTTTGAGAAAAGAGCACTCTTCTACTATACTGTGTTTTCTATAGGGCCAGAACAGGGAGCTTGCTCAGAACAAAAGAACTGTGCTCGTACACACACGGGCCATATCTATTTCCACTCTGCTTAGGAAACTGACAAGAATAGTAGCTTCTCTTCAGTCCAATACACTGTACTTGCTGGGAACAGACGTGAGTGCTATTTGCACTGTGTGGCAAATGGATCGCATTAGTGACTCTTCTTACCAGAAAACAATTCTGGCTCGTAGGACCAGAAACTGCATCTGATTCATCTCCATTTCTGACAGGGAAACAAACAATAGCTCGCCTTACAAGAAACATACTCTGCTTTTGAGAAAAGAGCACTCTTCTACTCTACTGTGTTTCCTATAGGGCCAGAACAGTGAGCTTGCTCAGAACTAAAGAACTGTTCTTCCTTCACACACGGGCCAAATCTACTTCAACTCTGCTTTGGAAACTGACAAGAACAGGAGCTTCTCTTCAGTCCTATACACTGTACTTGCTGGGAACAGACGCGAGTGCTATTTGCACTGTGTACGGCAATGGGAGCACAATAGTGACTCTTCTTAACGGAAAACAAGTCTTGCTCGTAGGACAAGAAACTGCATGTGATTCAACTCCATTTCTGACTGGGAAACAAACACTAGCTCGCCTTACAAGAAACACACTCTGCTTTTGAGAAAAGAGCACTCTTCTACTCAACTGTGTTTCCTAAAGGGCCAGCACAGTGAGCTTGCTCAGAACAAAAGAACTGTGCTTCATACACACACGGGCCATATCTGTTTCCACTCTGCTTAGGAAACTGACAAAACAGGAGCTTCTCTTCAGTCCAATACACAGACCTTGATGGGAAATGATGCGACTGCTATTTGCACTGTGTGGAAAATGGATCGCAATAGTGACTCGACTTACCAGAAAACAACTCTTGCTCGTAGGACCAGAAACTGCATGTGATTCAACTCCATTTCTGACTGGGAAACAAACACTAGCTCGCCTTACAAGAAACACACTCTGCTATTGGGAAAAGAGCACTCTTTTACTCTACTGTGTTTTCTATAGGGCCAGAACAGTGAGCTTGCTCAGCATAAAAGAACTAGCTTCCTACACACAAGGGTCATATCTACATCCACTCTGATTAGGAAACTGACAAGAAGAGGAGCTTGTCTTCCGTCCAATACACAGTACTTGCTCGGAACAGATGCGAGTGCTATTTGCACTGTGTGGCAAATGGATCGCAATAGTGACTCTACTTACAAGAAAACAACTCTTGCTCGTAGGACCAGAAACTGCATGTGATTCAACTCCATTTCTGAACTGGGAAACAAACACTAGCTCGCAGTACAAGAAACACACTCTGCTTTTGAGAAAAGAGCACTCTTCTACTCTACTGTGTTTCCTATAGGGCCAGAACAGTGAGCTTGCTCAGAACAAAAGAACTGTTCTTTTTACACACACGGGGCATATATACTTCAACTCTGCTTAGGAAATTGACAAGAACAGTAGCTTTTCTTAAGTTCAATACACTGTACTTGCTGGGAACAGACGCGAGTGCTATTTGCACTGTGTACGGCAATGGGAGCACAATAGTGACTCTTCTTAACGGAAAACAAGTCTTGCTCGTAGGACAAGAAACTGCTTGTGATTCAACTCCATTTCTGACTGGGAAACAAACACTAGCTCGCCTTACAAGAAACACACTCTGCTTTTGAGAAAAGAGCACTCTTCTACTCTACTGTGTTTCCTAGAGGGCCAGAAGAGTGAGTTTGCTCAGAACAAAAGAACTGTGCTTCCTAAACACAGGGGCCATATCTAGTTCAACTCTGCTTAGGAAATTGACAAGAACAGTAGCTTCTCTTCGTTCCAATACACTGTACTTGCTGGGAACAGACGCGAGTGCTATTTGCACTGTGTATGGCAATGGGAGCGCAATAGTGACTCTTCTTACCAGAAAACAACTCTTGCTCGTAGGACCAGAAACTGCATGTGATTCAACTCCATTTCTGACTGGGAAACAAACACTAGCTCGCCGTCCAAGAAACACACTCTGCTTTTGAGAAAAGAGCACTCTTCTACTGTACTGTGTTTCCTATAGGGCCAGAACAGTGAGCTTCCTCAGAACAAAAGAACTGTGCTTCCTACACACACGGGCCATATCTACTTCAACTCTGCTTAGGAAACTGACAAGAACAGTAGCTTCTCTTCATTCCAATACACTGTACTTGCTGGGAATAGACGAGAGTGCTATTTGCACTGTGTGGCAAATGGATCGCATTAGTGACTCTTCTTACCAGAAAACCAGTCTTGTTCGTAGGATCAGAAAGTGCATGTGATTCAACTCCAGTTTGACAGGGAAACAAACACTAGCTCGCCTTACAAGAAACACACTCTGCTTTTGAGAAAAGAGCACTCTTCTACTCAACTGTGTTTCCTAGAGGACCAGAACACTGAGCTTGCTCAGAACAAAAGAACTGTTCTTTTTACAAACACGGGCCATATCTACTTCAACTCTGTTTAGGAAATTGACAAGAACAGTAGCTTCTCTTCAGTCCAATACACTGTACTTGCTGGGAACAGACGCGAGTGCTATTTGCACTGTGTACTGCAATGGGAGCACAATAGTGACTCTTCTTAACAGAAAACAAGTCTTGCTCGTAGGACCAGAAACTGCATGTGATTAAACTCCATTTCTAACAGGGAAACAAACACTAGCTCGCAGTACAAGAAACACACTCTGCTATTGGGAAAAGAGCACTCTTCTACTCTACTGTGTTTCATATATGGCCAGAACAGTGAGCTTGCTCAGCATAAAAGAACTAGCTTCCTAAACAAAAGGGTCATATCTACTTCAACTCTGCTTAGGAAACTGACAAGAAGAGGAGCTTCTCTTCTTTCCAATACACAGTACTTGCTGGGAACAGATGCGAGAGCTCTTTGCACTGTGTTGCAAATGGATCGCAATAGTGACTCTACTTACAAGAAAACAACTCTTGCTCATAGGACTAGAAACTGCATGTGATTCAACTCCATTTCTGACTGGGAAACAAACACTAGCTCGCCTTACAAGAAACACACTCTCCTTTTGAGAAAAGAGAACTCTTCTACTCTACTGTGTTTCCTATAGGGCCAGAACAGTGAGCTTCCTCAGAACAAAAGAACTGTGCTTCCTACACACATGGGCCATATCTACTTCAACTCTGCTTAGGAAACTGACAAGAACAGGAGCTTCTCTTCATTCCAATACACTGTACTTGCTGGGAACAGATGCGAGTGCTACTTGGTCTGTGTATGGCAATTAGAACGCAATAGAGACTCTTCTTACCAGAAAAAACCTCTTGCTCGTAGGACCAGAAACTGCACGTGATTCAACTCCATTTCTGACTGGGAAACAAACACTAGCTCGCCGTCAAAGAAACACACTCTGCTTTTGAGAAAAGAGCACTCTTCTACTCTACTGTGTTTCCTATAGAGCCAGAACAGTGAGCTTCCTCAGAACAAAAGAACTGTGCTTCCTTTACACACGTTCCATATCTACTTCAACTCTGCTTAGGAAACTGACAAGAACAGTATCTTCTCTTCATTCCAATACACTGTACTTGCTGGGAACAGACGAGAGTGCTATTTGCACTGTGTGGCAAATGGATTGCATTAGTGACTCTTCTTACCAGAAAACCAGTCTTGTTCGTAGGATCAGAAAGTGCATGTGATTCAACTCCAGTTTGACAGGGAAACAAACACTAGCTCGCCTTACAAGAAAGACACTCTGATTTTGAGAAAAGAGCACTCTTCTACTCTACTGTGTTTCCTATAGAGCCAGAACAGTGAGCTTCCTCAGAACAAAAGAACTGTGCTTCCTTCACACACGTTCCATATCTACTTCAACTCTGCTTTGGAAACTGACAAGAACAGGAGCTTCTCTTCAGTCCAATACACTGTACTTGCTGGGAACAGACGAGAGTGCTATTTGCACTGTGTACGGCAATGGGAGCACAATAGTGGCTCTTCTTAACGGAAAACAAGTCTTGCTCGTAGGATAAGAAACTGCATGTGATTCAACTCCATTTCTGACTGGGAAACAAACACTAGCTCGCCTTACAAGAAAGACACTCTGCTTTTGAGAAAAGAACACTCTTCTACTCTACTGTGTTTCCTAGAGGGCCAAAACAGTGAGTTTGCTCAGAACAAAAGAACTGTGCTTCCTAAACACATGATCCATATCTACTTCAACTCTGTTTAGGAAACTGACAAGAACAGTAGCTTCTCTTCATTCCAATACACTGTACTAGTTGGGAACAGATGCGAGTGCTACTTGCACTGTGTATGGCAATTAGAACGCAATAGAGACTCTTCTTACCAGAAAAAAACTCTTGCTCGTAGGACCAGAAACTGCATGTGATTCAACTCCATTTCTGACTGTGAAACAAACACTAGCTTGCTTTACAAGAAACACACTCTGCTTTTGAGAAAAGAGCACTCTTCTACTCTACTGTGTTTTCTATTGGGCCAGAACAGTGAGCTTCCTCAGAACAAAAGAACTGTGCTTCCTAAACACACGGGCCATATCTGTTTCCGATCTGCTAAGGAAACTGACAAAACAGGAGCTTCTCTTCAGTCCAATACACAGACCTTGCTGGGAACTGATGCGTGTGCTATTTGCACTGTGTCGCAAATGGATCGCAATAGTGACTCTACTTACCAGAAAACAACTCTTGCTCGTAGGACCAGAAACTGCATGTGATTCAACTCCATTTCTGACTGGGAAACAAACACTAGCTCGCCTTACAAGAAACAAACTCTGCTATTGGGAAAAGAGCACTCTTCTACTCTCCTGTGTTTCCTATAGGGCCAGAACAGTGAGCTTGCTAAGCATAAAAGAACTAGCTTCCTACCCACAAGGGTCATATCTACATCCACTCTGATTAGGAAACTGACAAGAAGAGGAGGTTCTCTTCCGTCCAATACACAGTACTTGCTGGGAACAGATGCGAGTGCTATTTGCACTGTGTGGCAAATGGATCGCAATAGTGACTCTACTTAAAAGAAAACAACTCTTGCTCGTAGGACCAGAAACTGCATGTGATTCAACTCCATTTCTGACTGGGAAACAAACACTAGCTCGCCTTACAAGAAACAAACTCTGCTATTGGGAAATGAGCACTCTTCTACTCTACTGTGTTTCCTATTGGGCCAGAACAGTGAGCTTCCTCAGAACAAAAGAACTGTGCTTCCTACACACACGGGCCATTTCTACTTCAACTCTGCTTAGGAAACTGACAAGAACAGGAGCTTCTCTTCAGTCCAATACACTGTACTTGCTGGGAACAGACGCGAGTGCTATTTGCAATGTGTGGCAAATGGATCGCATTTGTGACTCTTCTTACCAGAAAACTAGTCTTGTTCGTAGGACCAGAAAGTGCATGTGATTCAACTCCAGTTTGACAGGGAAACAAACACTAGCTCGCCTTACAAGAAACACACTCTGCTTTTGAGAAAAGAGCACTCTTTTACTCTACTCTTTCTCCTCTAGGGCCAGAACAGTGAGCTTGCTCAGAACAAAAGAACTGTTCTTTTTACACACACGGGGCATATATACTTCAACTCTGCTTAGGAAATTGACAAGAACAGTAGCTTCTCTTAAGTCCAATACACTGTACTTGCTGGGAACAGACGCGAGTGCTATTTGCACCGTGTACGGCAATGGGAGCACAATAGTGACTCTTCTTAACGGAAAACAAGTCTTGCTCGTAGGACCAGAAACTGCTTGTGATTCAACTCCATTTCTGACTGGGAAACAAACACTAGCTCGCCTTACAAGAAACACACTCTGCTTTTGAGAAAAGAGCACTCTTCTACTCTACTGTGTTTCCTAGAGTGCCAGAACAGTGAGTTTGCTCAGAACAAAAGAACTGTGCTTCCTAAACACATGGTCCATATCTAGTTCAACTCTGCTTAGGAAACTGACAAGAACAGTAGCTTCTCTTCATTCCAATACACTGTACTTGCTGGGAAAAGATGCAAGTGCTACTTGCACTGTGTATGGCAATTAGAACGAAATGGGGACTCTTCTTACCAGAAAAAATATCTCTTGCTCGTAGGACCCGAAACTGCATGGGATTCAACTCCATTTCTGACTGGGAAACAAACACTAGCTCGCCGTCCAAGAAACACACTCTACTTTTGAGAAAAGAGCACTCTTCTACTCTACTGTGTTTCCTATAGGGCCAGAACAGTGAGCTTCCTCAGAACAAAAGAACTGTGCTTCCTACACACACGGGCCATATCTACTTCAACTCTGCTTAGGAAACTGACAAGAACAGTAGCTTCTCTTCATTCCAATACACTGTACTTGCTGGGAACAGACGAGAGTGCTATTTGCACTGTGTGGCAAATGGATCGCATTAGTGACTCTTCTTACCAGAAAACCAGTCTTGTTCGTAGGATCAGAAAGTGCATGTGATTCAACTCCAGTTTGACAGGGAAACAAACACTAGCTCGCCTTACAAGAAACACACTCTGCTTTTGAGAAAAGAGCACTCTTCTACTCTACTCTTTCTCCTATAGGGCCAGAACAGTGAGCTTGCTCAGAACAAAAGAACTGTTCTTTTTACAAACATGGGCCATATCTACTTCAACTCTGCTTAGGAAATTGACAAGAACAGTAGCTTCTCTTCAGTCCAATACACTGTACTTGCTGGGAACAGACGCGAGTGCTATTTGCACTGTGTACGGCAATGCGAGCACAATAGTGACTCTTCTTAACAGAAAACAAGTCTTGCTCGTAGGACCAGAAACTGCATGTGATTAAACTCCATTTCTAACAGGGAAACATACACTAGCTCGCAGTACAAGAAACACACTCTGCTATTGGGAAAAGAGCACTCTTCTACTCTACTGTGTTTCATATATGGCCAGAAGAGTGAGCTTGCTCAGCATAAAAGAACTAGCTTCCTAAACAAAAGGGTCATATCTACTTCAACTCTGCTTAGGAAACTGACAAGAAGAGGAGCATCTCTTCTGTCCAATACACAGTACTTGCTGGGAACAGATGCGAGAGCTATTTGCACTGTGTTGCAAATGGATCGCAATAGTGACTCTACTTACAAGAAAACAACTCTTGCTCATAGGACTAGAAACTGCATGTGATTCAACTCCATTTCTGACTGGGAAACAAACACTAGCTCGCCTTACAAGAAACACACTCTCCTTTTGAGAAAAGAGCACTCTTCTACTCTACTGTGATTCCTATAGGGCCAGAACAGTGAGCTTCATCAGAACAAAAGAACTGTGCTTCCTACACACAAGGGCCATATCTACTTCAACTCTGCTTAGGAAACTGACAAGAACAGGAGCTTCTCTTCATTCCAATACACTGTACTTGCTGGGAACAGATGCGAGTGCTACTTGCCCTGTGTATGGCAATTAGAACGCAATAGAGACTCTTCTTACCAGAAAAAAACTCTTGCTCGTAGGACCAGAAACTGCATGTGATTCAACTCCATTTCTGACTGGCAAACAAACACTAGCTCGCCGTCAAAGAAACACACTCTGCTATTGAGAAAAGAGCACTCTTCTACTCTACTGTGTTTCCTATAGAGCCAGAACAGTGAGCTTCCTCAGAACAAAAGAACTGTGCTTCCTACACACACGGGCCATATCTACTTCAACTCTGCTTAGGAAACTGACAAGAACAGTATCTTCTCTTCAGTCGAATACACTGTACTTGCTGGGAACAGACGCGAGTGCTATTTGCACTGTGTACGGCAATGGGAGCACAGTAGTGACTCTTCTTAACAGAAAACAAGTCTTGCTCGTAGGACAAGAAACTGCATGTGATTCAACTCCATTTCTGACTGGGAAACAAACACTAGCTCGCCTTACAAGAAAGACACTCTGATTTTGAGAATAGAGCACTCTTCTACTCTACTGTGTTTCCTAGAGGGCCAGAACAGTGAGCTTCCTCAGAACAAAAGAACTGTGCTTCCTACACACGGGCCATAAATACTTCAACTCTGCTTAGGAAACTGACAAGAATAGTAGCTTCTCTGCATTCCAATATACTGTACTTGCTGGGAACAGATGCGAGTGCTACTTGCACTGTGTATGGCAATTAGATCGTAATAGAGACTCTTCTTACCAGAAAAAAACTCTTGCTCGTAGGACCAGAAACTGCATGTGATTCAACTCCATTTCTGACTGGGAAACAAACACTAGCTCGCCGTCCAAGAAACACACTCTGCTTTTGAGAAAAGAGCACTCTTCTACTCTACTGTGTTTCCTACAGGGCCAGAACAGTGAGCTTGCTCAGAACAAAAGAACTGGGCTTCCTACACAAACGGGCCATATCTACTTCAACTCTGCTTAGGAAACTGACAAGAACAGTAGCTTCTCTTCAGTCCAATACACTGTACTTGCTGGAAACAGATGTGAGTGCTACTTGCACTCTGTATGGCAATGGGATCGCAAGAGTGACTCTTCTTACCAGAAAACAACTCTTGCTCGTAGGACCAGAAACTGCATGTGATTCAACTCCATTTCTGAATGGGAAACAAACACTAGCTCGCCTTACAAGAAACACACTCTGCTATTGAGAAAAGAGCACTCTTCTACTCTACTGTGTTTCCTAGAGGGCCAGAACAGTGAGCTTGCTCAGAACAAAAGAACTGTGCTTACTACACACACAGGCCATACCTACTTCAACTCTGCTTATGAAACTGACAAGAACAGTAGCTCTTCTTCAGTCCAATACACTGTAATGCTGGCAACAGACGCGAGTGCTATTTGCACTGTGTGGCAAATGGATCGCAATAGTGACTCTTCTTACCAGAAAACAAGTCTTGCTCGTAGGACCTGAAACTGCATGTGATTAAACTCCATTTCTATCAGGGAAACAAACACTAGCTCGCAGTACAGGAAACACACACTGCTTTTGAGAAAAGAGCACTCTTTTACTATACTGTGTTTCCTATAGGGCCAGAACAGGAAGCTTGCTCAGAACAAAAGAACTGTGCTCCTACACACACGGGCCATATCTATTTCCACTCTGCTTAGGAAACTGACAAGAATAGTAGCTTCTCTTCAGTCCAATACACTGTACTTGCTGGGAACAGACGCGAGTGCTATTTGCACTGTGTGGCAAATGGATCGCATTAGTGACTCTTCTTACCAGAAAAGAAGTCTGGCTCGTAGGACCAGAAACTGCATGTGATTCAACTCCATTTCTGACTGGGAAACAAACACTAGCTCGCCTTACAAGAAACACACTCTGCTTTTGAGAAAAGAGCACTCTTCTACTCTACTGTGTTTCCTATAGGCCCAGAACAGTGAGCTTGCTCAGAACAAAAGAACTGTTCTTTTTACACACGGGCCATATCTACTTCAACTCTGCTTAGGAAACTGACAAGAACAGGAGCTTCTCTTCAGTCCAATACACTGTACTTGATGGGAACAGACGCGAGTGCTATTTTCACTGTGTACTGCAATGGGAGCACAATAGTGACTCTTCTTAACGGTAAACAAGTCTTGCTCGTAAGACCAGAAACTGCATGTGATTCAACTCCATTTCTGACTGGGAAACAAACACTAGCTCGCCTTACAAGAAACACACTCTGCTTTTGAGAAAAGAGCACTCTTCTACACTACTGTGTTTCCTAGAGGGCCAGAACAGTGAGCTTCCTCAGAACAAAAGAACTGTGCTTCCTACACACACGGGCCATATCTGTTTCCACTCTGCTTAGGAAACTGACACAACAGGAGCTTCTCTTCAGTCCAATACACAGTACTTGCTGGGAACTGATGCGAGTGCTATTTGCACTGTGTGGCAAATGGATCGCAATAGTGACTCTACTTACCAGAAAACAACTCTTGCTCGTAGGACCAGAAACTGCATGTGATTCAACTCCATTTCTGACTGGGAAACAAACAATAGCTCGCCTTACAAGAAACACACTCTGCTATTGGGAAAAGAGCACTCTTCTACTCTACTGTGTTTCCTATAGGGCCAGAACAGTGAGCTTGCTCAGCATAAAAGAACTAGCTTCCTACACACAAGGGTCATATCTACATCCACTCTGCTTAGGAAACTGACAAGAAGAGGAGCTTCTCTTTAGTCCAATACACTGTACTTGCTGGGAACAGATGCGAGTGCTATTTGCACTGTGTGGCAAATGGATCGCAATAGTGACTCTACTTACAAGAAAACAACTCTTGCTCGTGGGACCAGAAACTGCATGTGATTCAACTACATTTCTGATCTGGGAAACAAACACTAGCTCGCCTTACAAGAAACACACTCTGCTTTTGAGAAAAGAGCACTCTTCTACTCTACTGTGTTTCCTATAGGGCCAGAACAGTGAGCTTCCTCAGAACAAAAGAACTGTGCTCCTACACACACGGGCCATATTTATTTCCACTCTGCTTAGGAAATTGACAAGAATAGTAGCTTCTCTTCAGTCCAATACACTGTACTTGCTGGGAACAGACGCGAGTGCTATTTGCACAGTGTGGCAAATGGATCACATTAGTGACTCTTCTTACCAGAAAACAAGTCTGGCTCGTAGGACCAGAAACTGCATCTGATTCAACTCCATTTCTGACAGGGAAACAAACACTAGCTCGCCTTACAAGAAACACACTCTGCTTTTGAGAAAAGAGCACTCTTCTACTCTACTGTGTTTCCTATAGGGCCAGAACAGTGAGCTTGCTCAGAACAAAAGAACTGTGCTTCCTAAACACATGGTCCATATCTAGTTCAACTCTGCTTAGGAAACTGACAAGAACAGTAGCTTCTCTTCATTCCAATACACTGTACTTGCTGGGAACAGATGCGAGTGCTACTTGCACTGTGTATGGCAATTAGAACGCAATAGAGACTCTTCTTACCAGAAAAAAACTCTTGCTCGTAGGACCAGAAACTGCATGTGATTCAACTCCATTTCTGACAGGGAAACAAACACTAGCTCGCCTTACAAGAAACACACTCTGCTTTTGAGAAAAGAGCACTCTTCTACTCTACTGTGTTTCCTATAGGGCCAGAACAGTGAGCTTGCTCAGAACAAAAGAACTGTCCTTCCTACACACACGGGCCATATCTACTTCAACTCTGCTTAGGAAACTGACAAGAAGAGGAGCTTCTCTTCAGTCCAATACACTGTACTTGCTGGGAACTTACGCGAGTGCTATTTGCACTGTGTGGCAAATGGATCGCATTAGTGACTCTTCTTACCAGAAAACCAGTCTTGTTCATAGGACCAGAAAGTGCATGTGATTCAACTCCAGTTTGACAGGGAAACAAACACTAGCTCGCCTTACAAGAAACACACTCTGCTATTGAGAAAAGAGCACTCTTCTACTCTACTGTGTTTCCTATAGGGCCAGAACAGTGAGCTTGCTCAGAACAAAAGAACTGTGCTTACTACACACACGGGCCATACCTACTTCAACTCTGCTTAGGAAACTGACAAGAACAGGAGCTCTTCTTCAGTCCAATACACTGTATTGCTGGCAACAGACGCGAGTGCTATTTACACTGTGTGGCAAATGGATCGCAATAGTGACTCTTCTTACCAGAAAATAAGTCTTGCTCGTAGGACCAGAAACTGCATGTGATTCAACTCGATTTCTGACAGGGAAACAAACACTAGCTCGCCTTACAAGAAACACACTCTGCTTTTGAGAAAAGAGCACTCTTCTACTCTACTGTGTTTCCTAGAGGGCCAGAACAGTGAGCTTCCTCAGAACAAAAGAACTGTGCTTCCTACACACACGGGCCATATCTGTTTCCACTCTGCTTAGGAAACTGACAAAACAGGAGCTTCTCTTCAGTCCAATACACAGTACTTGCTGGGAACTGATGCGAGTGCTATTTGCACTGTGTGGCAAATGGATCGCAATAGTGACTCTACTTACCAGAAAACAACTCTTGCTCGTAGGACCAGAAACTGCATGTGATTCAACTCCATTTCTGACTGGGAAACAAACAATAGCTCGCCTTACAAGAAACACACTCTGCTATTGGGAAAAGAGCACTCTTCTACTCTACTGTGTTTCCTATAGGGCCAGAACAGTGAGCTTGCTCAGCATAAAAGAACTAGCTTCCTACACACAAGGGTCATATCTACATCCACTCTGCTTAGGAAACTGACAAGAAGAGGAGCTTCTCTTTAGTCCAATACACAGTACTTGCTGGGAACAGATGCGAGTGCTATTTGCACTGTGTGGCAAATGGATCGCAATAGTGACTCTACTTACAAGAAAACAACTCTTGCTCGTGGGACCAGACACTGCATGTGATTCAACTACATTTCTGATCTGCGAAACAAACACTAGCTCGCCTTACAAGAAACACACTCTGCTTTTGAGAAAAGAGCACTCTTCTACTCTACTGTGTTTCCTATAGGGCCAGAACAGTGAGCTTCCTCAGAACAAAAGAACTGTGCTTCCTACACACACGGGCCATATCTACTTCAACTCTGCTTAGGAAACTGACAAGAACAGGAGCTTCTCTTCAGTCCAATACACTGTACTTGCTGGGAACAGACGCGAGTGCTATTTGCAATGTGTGGCAAATGGATCGCATTAGTGACTCTTCTTACCAGAAAACTAGTCTTGTTTGTAGGACCAGAAAGGGCATGTGATTCAACTCCAGTTTGACAGGGAAACAAACACTAGCTCGCCTTACAAGAAACACACTCTGCTTTTGAGAAAAGAGCACTCTTCTACTCAACTGTGTTTCCTAGAGGACCAGAACACTGAGCTTGCTCAGAACAAAAGAACTGTGCTTCCTACACACACGGGCCATATCTATTGCCACTCTGCTTTGGAAACTGACAAAACAGGAGCTTCTCTTCAGTCCAATACACAGTACTTGCTGGGAACTGATGCGAGTGCTATTTGCACTGTGTGGCAAATGTATCGCAACAGTGACTCTACTTACCGGAAAACAACTCTTGCTCGTAGGACCAGAAACTGCATGTGATTCAACTCCATTTTTGACTGGGAAACAAACACTAGCTCGCCTTACAAGAAACACACTCTGCTATTGGGAAATGAGCACTCTTCTACTCTACTGTGTTTCATATATGGCCAGAACAGTGAGCTTGCTCAGCATAAAAGAACTAGCTTCCTAAACACAAGGGTCATATCTACTTCAACTCTGCTTAGGAAACTGACAAGAAGAGGAGCTTCTCTTCAGTCCAATACACAGTACTTGCTGGGAACAGATGCGAGAGCTATGTGCACTGTGTTGCAAATGGATCACAATAGTGAGTCTACTTACAAGAAAACAACTCTTGTTCGTAGGACTAGAAACTGCATGTGATTCAACTCCATTTCTGACTGGGAAACAAACACTAGCTCGCCTTACAAGAAACACACTCTGCTTTTGAGAAAAGAGCACTCTTCTACTCTACTGTGTTTCCTATAGGGCCAGAACAGTGAGCTACCTCAGAACAAAAGAACTGTGCTTCCTACACACACGGGCCATATCTAGTTCAACTCTGCTTAGGAAACTGACAAGAACAGGAGCTTCTCTTCAGTCCAATACACTGTACTTGCTGGGAACAGACGCGAGTGCTATTTGCAATGTGTGGCAAATGGATCGCATTAGTGACTCTTCTTACCAGAAAACTAGTCTTGTTCGTAGGACCAGAAAGTGCATGTGATTCAACTCGAGTTTGACGGGGAAACAAACACTAGCTCGCCTTACAAGAAACACACTCTGCTTTTGAGAAAACAGCACTCTTCTACTCTACTCTTTCTCCTATAGGGCCAGAACAGTGAGCTTGCTCAGAACAAAAGAACTGTTCTTTTTACAAACACGGGCCATACCTACTTCAACTCTGCTTAGGAAATTGAAAAGAACAGTAGCTTCTCTTCAGTCCAATACACTGTACTTGCTGGCAACAGACGCGAGTGCTATTTGCACTGTGTACGTCAATGGGAACACAATAGTGACTCTTCTTAACAGAAAAAAAGTCTTGCTCGTAGGACAAGAAACTGCATGTGATTCAACTCCATTTCTGACTGGGAAACAAACACTAGCTCTCCTTACAAGAAACACACTCTGCTTTTGAAAAAAGAGCACTCTCTACTCTACTGTGTTTCCTAGAGGGCCAGAACAGTGAGCTTGCTCAGAACAAAAGAAGTGTTCTTCCTACACACACAGGCCATACCTACTTCAACTCTGCTTAGGATACTGACAAGAACAGGAGCTCTTCTTCAGTCTAATACACTGTATTGCTGGCGACAGACGCGAGTGCAATTTACACTGTGTGGCAAATGGATCGCAATAGTGACTCTTCTTACCAGAAAATAAGTCTTGGTCGTAGGACCAGAAACTGCATGTAATTCAACTCCATTTCTGACTGGGAAACAAACACTAGCTCGCCTTACAAGAAACACACTCTGCTTTTGAGAAAAAGCACTCTTCTACTCTACTGTGTTTCCTATAGTACCAGAACAGTGAGCTTGCTGAGAAAAAAAGAACTGTGCTTCCTACACACACGGACCATATCTACTTCAACTCTGCTTAGGAAACTGACAAGAACAGTAGCTTCTCTTCAGTCCAATACACTGTACTTGTTGGCAACAGACGCGAGTGCTATTTGCACTGTGTGGCAAATGGATCGCAATAGTGACTCTTCTTACCAGAAAACAAGTCTTGCTCGTAGGACCAGAAACTGCATGTGATTAAACTCCATTTCTAACAGGGAAACAAACACTAGCTCGCAGTACAAGAAACACACACTGCTTTTGAGAAAAGAGCACTCTTCTACTATACTGTGTTTCCTATAGGGCCAGAACAGGGAGCTTGCTCAGAACAAAAGAACTGTGCTCCTACACACACGGGCCATATCTATTTCCACTCTGCTTAGGAAACTGACAAGAATAGTAGCTTCTCTTCAGTCCAATACACTGTACTTGCTGGGAACAGACGCGAGTGCTATTTGCAATGTGTGGAAAATGGATCGCATTAGTGACTCTTCTCACCAGAAAACAAGTCTGGCTCGTAGGACCAGAAACTGCATCTGATTCAACTCCATTTCTGACAGGGAAACAAACACTAGCTCGCCTTACAAGAAACACACTCTGCTTTTGAGAAAAGAGCACTCTTCTACTCTACTGTGTTTCCTAGAGGGCCAGAACAGTGAGCTTCCTCAGAACAAAAGAACTGTGCTTCCTACACACACGGGCCATATCTGTTTCCACTCTGCTTAGGAAACTGACAAAACAGGAGCTTCTCTTCAGTCCAATACACAGTACTTGCTGGGAACTGATGCGAGTGTTATTTGCACTGTGTGGCAAATGGATCGCAATAGTGACTCAACTTACCAGAAAACAACTCTTGCTCGTAGGACCAGAAACTGCATGTGATTCAACTCCATTTCTGACTGGGAAACAAACACTAGCTCGCCTTACAAGAAACACACTCTGCTATTGGGAAAAGAGCACTCTTCTACTCTACTGTGTTTCCTATTGGGCCAGAACAGTGAGCTTGCTCAGCATAAAAGAACTAGCTTCCTACACACAAGGGTCATATCTACATCCACGCTGCTTAGGAAACTGACAAGAAGAGGAGCTTCTCTTTAGTCCAATACACAGTACTTGCTGGGAACAAATGCGAGTGCTATTTGCACTGTGTGGCAAAT
The DNA here is from genome assembly GCF_949786415.1 of Peromyscus eremicus. Classification (NCBI taxonomy): domain Eukaryota; kingdom Metazoa; phylum Chordata; class Mammalia; order Rodentia; family Cricetidae; genus Peromyscus; species Peromyscus eremicus. Next base: position 5,498 of record NW_026736182.1, on the reverse strand, counting down.
GGATCGCAATAGTGACTCTACTTACAAGAAAACAACTCTTGCTCGTGGGACCAGAAACTGCATGTGATTCAACTACATTTCTGAACTGGGAAACAAACACTAGCTCGCCTTACAAGAAACACACTCTGCTTTTGAGAAAAGAGCACTCTTCTACTCTGCTGTGTTTCCTATAGGGCCAGAACAGTGAGCTTCATCAGAACAAAAGAACTGTGCTTCCTACACACACGGGCCATTTCTACTTCAACTCTGCTTAGGAAACTGACAAGAACAGGAGCTTCTCTTCAGTCCAATACACTGTACTTGCTGGGAACAGACGCGAGTGCTATTTGCAATGTGTGGCAAATGGATCGCATTAGTGACTCTTCTTACCAGAAAACTAGTCTTGTTCGTAGGACCAGAAAGTGCATGTGATTCAACTCCAGTTTGACAGGGAAACAAACACTAGCTCGCCTTACAAGAAACACACTCTGCTTTTGAGAAAAGAGCACTCTTTTACTCTACTCTTTCTCCTCTAGGGCCAGAACAGTGAGCTTGCTCAGAACAAAAGAACTGTTCTTTTTACACACACGGGGCATATATACTTCAACTCTGCTTAGGAAATTGACAAGAACAGTAGCTTCTCTTAAGTCCAATACACTGTACTTGCTGGGAACAGACGCGAGTGCTATTTGCACTGTGTACGGCAATGGGAGCACAATAGTGACTCTTCTTAACGGAAAACAAGTCTTGCTCGTAGGACAATAAACTGCATGTGATTCAACTCCATTTCTGACTGGGAAACAAACACTAGCTCGCCTTACAAGAAACACACTCTGCTTTTGAGAAAAGAGCACTCTTCTACTCTACTGTGTTTCCTAGAGGGCCAGAACAGTGAGTTTGCTCAGAACAAAAGAACTGTGCTTCCTAAACACATGGGCCATATCTAGTTCAACTCTGCTTAGGAAACTGACAAGAACAGTAGCTTCTCTTCATTCCAATACACTGTACTTGCTGGGAAAAGATGCAAGTGCTACTTGCACTGTGTATGGCAATTAGAACGAAATGGGGACTCTTCTTACCAGAAAAAATATCTCTTGCTCGTAGGACCCGAAACTGCATGGGATTCAACTCCATTTCTGACTGGGAAACAAACACTAGCTCGCCGTCCAAGAAACACACTCTGCTTTTGAGAAAAGAACACTCTTCTACTCTACTGTGTTTCCTATAGGGCCAGAACAGTGAGCTTCCTCAGAACAAAAGAACTGTGCTTCCTACACACACGGGCCATATCTACTTCAACTCTGCTTAGGAAACTGACAAGAACAGTAGCTTCTCTTCATTCCAATACACTGTACTTGCTGGGAACAGACGAGAGTGCTATTTGCACTGTGTGGCAAATGGATCGCATTAGTGACTCTTCTTACCAGAAAACCAGTCTTGTTCGTAGGATCAGAAAGTGCATGTGATTCAACTCCAGTTTGACAGGGAAACAAACACTAGCTCGCCTTACAAGAAACACACTCTGCTTTTGAGAAAAGAGCACTCTTCTACTCTACTCTTTCTCCTATAGGGCCAGAACAGTGAGCTTGCTCAGAACAAAAGAACTGTTCTTTTTACAAACACGGGCCATATCTACTTCAACTCTGCTTAGGAAATTGACAAGAACAGTAGCTTCTCTTCAGTCCAATACACTGTACTTGCTGGGAACAGACGCGAGTGCTATTTGCACTGTGTACGGCAATGCGAGCACAATAGTGACTCTTCTTAACAGAAAACAAGTCTTGCTCGTAGGACCAGAAACTGCATGTGATTAAACTCCATTTCTAACAGGGAAACAAACACTAGCTCGCAGTACAAGAAACACAATCTGCTATTGGGAAAAGAGCACTCTTCTACTCTACTGTGTTTCATATATGGCCAGAAGAGTGAGCTTGCTCAGCATAAAAGAACTAGCTTCCTAAACAAAAGGGTCATATCTACTTCAACTCTGCTTAGGAAACTGACAAGAAGAGGAGCTTCTCTTCTGTCCAATACACAGTACTTGCTGGGAACAGATGCGAGAGCTATTTGCACTGTGTTGCAAATGGATCGCAATAGTGACTCTACTTACAAGAAAACAACTCTTGCTCATAGGACTAGAAACTGCATGTGATTCAACTCCATTTCTGACTGGGAAACAAACACTAGCTCGCCTTACAAGAAACACACTCTCCTTTTGAGAAAAGAGCACTCTTCTACTCTACTGTGTTTCCTACAGGGCCAGAACAGTGAGCTTGCTCAGAACAAAAGAACTGGGCTTCCTACACAAACGGGCCATATCTACTTCAACTCTGCTTAGGAAACTGACAAGAACAGTAGCTTCTCTTCAGTCCAATACACTGTACTTGCTGGAAACAGATGTGAGTGCTACTTGCACTCTGTATGGCAATGGGATCGCAAGAGTGACTCTTCTTACCAGAAAACAACTCTTGCTCGTAGGACCAGAAACTGCATGTGATTCAACTCCATTTCTGAATGGGAAACAAACACTAGCTCGCCTTACAAGAAACACACTCTGCTATTGAGAAAAGAGCACTCTTCTACTCTACTGTGTTTCCTAGAGGGCCAGAACAGTGAGCTTGCTCAGAACAAAAGAACTGTGCTTACTACACACACAGGCCATACCTACTTCAACTCTGCTTATGAAACTGACAAGAACAGTAGCTCTTCTTCAGTCCAATACACTGTAATGCTGGCAACAGACGCGAGTGCTATTTGCACTGTGTGGCAAATGGATCGCAATAGTGACTCTTCTTACCAGAAAACAAGTCTTGCTCGTAGGACCAGAAACTGCATGTGATTAAACTCCATTTCTATCAGGGAAACAAACACTAGCTCGCAGTACAGGAAACACACACTGCTTTTGAGAAAAGAGCACTCTTTTACTATACTGTGTTTCCTATAGGGCCAGAACAGGAAGCTTGCTCAGAACAAAAGAACTGTGCTCCTACACACACGGGCCATATCTATTTCCACTCTGCTTAGGAAACTGACAAGAATAGTAGCTTCTCTTCAGTCCAATACACTGTACTTGCTGGGAACAGACGCGAGTGCTATTTGCACTGTGTGGCAAATGGATCGCATTAGTGACTCTTCTTACCAGAAAAGAAGTCTGGCTCGTAGGACCAGAAACTGCATGTGATTCAACTCCATTTCTGACTGGGAAACAAACACTAGCTCGCCTTACAAGAAACACACTCTGCTTTTGAGAAAAGAGCACTCTTCTACTCTACTGTGTTTCCTATAGGCCCAGAACAGTGAGCTTGCTCAGAACAAAAGAACTGTTCTTTTTACACACGGGCCATATCTACTTCAACTCTGCTTAGGAAACTGACAAGAACAGGAGCTTCTCTTCAGTCCAATACACTGTACTTGATGGGAACAGACGCGAGTGCTATTTTCACTGTGTACTGCAATGGGAGCACAATAGTGACTCTTCTTAACGGTAAACAAGTCTTGCTCGTAAGACCAGAAACTGCATGTGATTCAACTCCATTTCTGACTGGGAAACAAACACTAGCTCGCCTTACAAGAAACACACTCTGCTTTTGAGAAAAGAGCACTCTTCTACACTACTGTGTTTCCTAGAGGGCCAGAACAGTGAGCTTCCTCAGAACAAAAGAACTGTGCTTCCTACACACACGGGCCATATCTGTTTCCACTCTGCTTAGGAAACTGACACAACAGGAGCTTCTCTTCAGTCCAATACACAGTACTTGCTGGGAACTGATGCGAGTGCTATTTGCACTGTGTGGCAAATGGATCGCAATAGTGACTCTACTTACCAGAAAACAACTCTTGCTCGTAGGACCAGAAACTGCATGTGATTCAACTCCATTTCTGACTGGGAAACAAACAATAGCTCGCCTTACAAGAAACACACTCTGCTATTGGGAAAAGAGCACTCTTCTACTCTACTGTGTTTCCTATAGGGCCAGAACAGTGAGCTTGCTCAGCATAAAAGAACTAGCTTCCTACACACAAGGGTCATATCTACATCCACTCTGCTTAGGAAACTGACAAGAAGAGGAGCTTCTCTTTAGTCCAATACACTGTACTTGCTGGGAACAGATGCGAGTGCTATTTGCACTGTGTGGCAAATGGATCGCAATAGTGACTCTACTTACAAGAAAACAACTCTTGCTCGTGGGACCAGAAACTGCATGTGATTCAACTACATTTCTGATCTGGGAAACAAACACTAGCTCGCCTTACAAGAAACACACTCTGCTTTTGAGAAAAGAGCACTCTTCTACTCTACTGTGTTTCCTATAGGGCCAGAACAGTGAGCTTCCTCAGAACAAAAGAACTGTGCTCCTACACACACGGGCCATATTTATTTCCACTCTGCTTAGGAAATTGACGAGAATAGTAGCTTCTCTTCAGTCCAATACACTGTACTTGCTGGGAACAGACGCGAGTGCTATTTGCACAGTGTGGCAAATGGGAGCACAATAGTGACTCTTCTTACCGAGAAAACAACTGCTTGCTCGTAGGACCAGAAACTGCATCGTTATTCAACTCCACTTCGGACAGGGAAACAAACGACTAGCTCACCTTACAAGAAACACAGCTCTGCTTTGAGAAAAGAGTCACACTTCTACTCTACTGTGTTTCCTATAGGGCCAGAACAGTGAGCTTGCTCAGAACAAAAGAACGTGCTTCCTAAACACACGGGCCATATCTAGTTCAACTCTGCTTAGGAAACTGACAAGAACAGTAGCTTCTCTTCATTCCAATACACTGTACTTGCTGGGAACAGATGCGAGTGCTACTTGCACTGTGTATGGCAATTAGAACGCAATAGAGACTCTTCTTACCAGAAAAAAACTCTTGCTCGTAGGACCAGAAACTGCATGTGATTCAACTCCATTTCTGACAGGGAAACAAACACTAGCTCGCCTTACAAGAAACACACTCTGAGAAAAGAGCACTCTTCTACTCTACTGTGTTTCCTATAGGGCCAGAACAGTGAGCTTGCTCAGAACAAAAGAACTGTCCTTCCTACACACACGGGCCATATCTACTTCAACTCTGCTTAGGAAACTGACAAGAAGAGGAGCTTCTCTTCAGTCCAATACACTGTACTTGCTGGGAACTTACGCGAGTGCTATTTGCACTGTGTGGCAAATGGATCGCATTAGTGACTCTTCTTACCAGAAAACCAGTCTTGTTCATAGGACCAGAAAGTGCATGTGATTCAACTCCAGTTTGACAGGGAAACAAACACTAGCTCGCCTTACAAGAAACACACTCTGCTATTGAGAAAAGAGCACTCTTCTACTCTACTGTGTTTCCTATAGGGCCAGAACAGTGAGCTTGCTCAGAACAAAAGAACTGTGCTTACTACACACACGGGCCATACCTACTTCAACTCTGCTTAGGAAACTGACAAGAACAGGAGCTCTTCTTCAGTCCAATACACTGTATTGCTGGCAACAGACGCGAGTGCTATTTACACTGTGTGGCAAATGGATCGC